>NC_056735.1:1968432241-1968619741 GCF_019279795.1 Protopterus annectens
TTTTCCTTATTCACTGTCAGACATCGGCTATGTGTTGTACATGCAGTCTTTGTCAATGTCTTTATGCCAGTATTTTTTCTTTGTATTGCTAAATGCATTTATTACTTGTATTATTTTTGCCAATGTAGCCCAAGTTGTGGCTGAAAAGGGTTCTGGAACCAGTTCATTTTTCTGGTTACCAAAGTATAAATAAATATGAAATAGAACAGATGGAGGGGTGAACATGACAGAAATAATTAAGGAACTAATAAAGCATGTTTTAGTTCGACATCATTCATGTGAGAGAATAAACTTCCCAATGAAGAGATTGGGAAGTAGCAGACAGACTTAGTTTGGAGTCCTACTACTTGTCATCTGTAAACGTACACCAAGGATCATTTACTGCAGTGAGAGTTTCACACTTGACAGTCTTGCTGAAAGTCTGTCAACTATTTCAAAATAATCCCTTTACAAAAGCCTGCTATTCACCTACTTTTGCTGGAAAGTAGCTAACACCTATTTATAGCATAGCAAAAGCTCTAAGAGACACATAAGTGAGGCTCAAACATAGAAGCAGCTCTGTTACAGGAGTGTTTAGATGACAATGCTTCTCAGTCCTGCCATTTTATCTTAATGGCATGAGAAAACACCACTTACATATGTCTAGCATGACTTATATAAAGAGGACTTGAAATGTATTCTGGGAAGAAAGAATAAAAGTAAGAAAACAAAATCTCATTATTATGGCAGGCCCCATCATCCACCATTTTCAGGGAAATGCATTAAAATTGTAAAAGGAGCACTTTAAGTGATTTTGAGGCATTAAAACAGCTCAGAAAACAAAGACACAATGAAAAACATGTTTTCTGAGTTCTAAGGTAGTTTTCCTTTGAATACAAAGACAAAGGGTTATTCTTACACCTTAAATAGAAATGAAAGAAAGGCTGTATATGAATTAACATATAAATGAGATTCATTAAAGATGATAAGGGAAGGAGATAGTTATAATGTTTCAAGCTGACTATATAAAAGCTATGGAGAAAATGTTGTCTAATATAGATGAATATAAAGAAGTACCACTATATAACATTAATAATAAATATAACTATATTGGAAATGTGTTACCAGATTTACTATCAGAATGATTTATATGACATATTTATCCCAAGGATTCAAAAATAATCCAAGCACTTACATTAAGAGCTGCTGTAAAATGGCCCTGTCACTGTGATGCTGTATTTTGCTATTCATAGATACGTTAGCCCAATAAGGAAAAAACACATTATAGAATAATTTTCATTTCTATAAGTTATTCTTATCGGGCAAGTACAAAACCCTTCCCCCATTATGCCCCCACACACAAAAACACAATAAAACATGCAGACACACCACATATCCCAAACATGTCCCTGTTATTAGATTCTCCACAATGTGTCCATCTTGTGTGATCTGTTAATGCTCAGATGATTAAAGTTATAGTCATAGTCCTTAATACAAGATCTTCCAGTTTCACAATTTATATCCTTCAATAGTAAATACATGCAAGGGCAAAAGCTATTATCCTAGTAAATCTCTATGATTGCACTACGGGATTGAAAGGTCTGCTTAATGTCTCCTGTCCCTATTCCTTGTATGTCTTGAAATGTTACAGGCATTGCATAATGCCCAAAATTCTCAATTTATTTAAAAAATCCTACATTAACTTCATAGTTAGCACAGTAAGATAAAGTTGTGGTCCCATCTGTCAAGTGCACATGGTTCAAATCCCTGTCCTTGTACTTAGATTTTTTTTTCTTTTTCTTTTTAAACAATCATTTGTCATGGTATCCATGGTATCTGGTGTCTCCACACACCTTTATCTCAAAAATAGTTGCCTTTAAAACATGCCATAAAATTGTATCCTTGGTATCTAGTGTTCTTCTGTGAACCACGTTGTGTTTAAGTGTTGCACAGACACATTGCAAAAAGTGATCTTTTGGTGTCTAGTGTTTTCCTGATCACTTGTGTGCCACTAAGGCACTTAGGAAAAGACTTATGTCTGGTGGTTAGTGCTTCCCCTCACCTCCAATCTCAATTCTTTTAAAGTACTGATCAGGCATGACTTTACAGAATAGTGGTGGCTATTGGTTCCCTCCACCCAATTGTTCTAGGCTCTATTCATTAGTCTAGGGCAGTGTGGAAGTATGGCAGCCACCCCAGTACATAAAAACATACACACACGCACACACACACACACACACACACACACACACACACACACACACACACACACACACACACACACACACACACACACACACACACACACACACACACACACACACATGCACACACACCTACTTACCTAACTTAATGCCTCACTAACACTTCTACCACTACTTCCCTGGCAGATACACACTCACACATAATACTCAGAGATGCAGCCTCATGCATGTACTCATGTGCGCACCTCCTAATACTACCTTACAACTACATTTTTCAGCAATTAACACTACCATGTTGGATGAACATGACCTATTAGCTGTATTCACTACCTTGAAAGGCAATAACCAGTCATGCTAATCTGTGTAGGCAATTCCAGCAGAGAACACATGGCTAATTAGCACATGGCTCTTCTCCATACTGCCTCATTAGCATCTAGCATTACCATGCAGACAGCCCATACTGATGCTGCACATCTTCATGCAAAATCACCACGGTAGAGCTTTCACTCCAAAAGGTTACTACATACATCATGTACATCATGCCGTAACATCTTCGAATTCATCCCTATGAATACTTATAATCCTAGAACTGCAGTTCTATTTGGTATACCAAAATTCATAGGGACTGTTTCCCCCACATTTTAGGCCTATTTTATCATCTTCAGGTAGTATGACAGAAGGCATTTGTATACTTGTTAATAATTTGTGAGTCATATAGAAAAGAAAATAACTTTTTATGAGATTCATGCAACTTTCTGGATAAATTGAAAACTTAAATTATCAACGGACAAGGAATGTTCATGTTGACTTTAGACAGTAAGTCATTGTTCACCTGAATTCATTGAATAATGGCACTGAATTTGTTAAACTACACTTAATAAATCTAGTTAGATGGATATATTTATTAATATTTTTGTAGATTTCCTAACATCATATTTTATATTTTACTTTTATCTTTACCTTTAAATATCATAAGCAAGTTAAAGGTTTGGCAATGGTTGCAGTTATGGCCCCATCTTTTAGATTTAGGTTAATGGGACAAGTATATTATGCCATCTATACCATTGTTTCAATATGCTGTATTTTATTAAAGGTTTGTTGATTGTATTTTTATAATGGAGCAATACCATTTATGAGTATGAACAATTTATTGAAAATTTAAATCACAATAATTCTTTTTTAAATTTTCTTCAGGTTCCTTGGGTGTTTCAGTTATTTTTTAGATATTATAGTATATTTAAATGAAGATATGAGATGTTTTAAAAGTAAATTATTTAGGAAGAATAATTTTAAATGATTATTTACATGTTGGTAACTTTGTAAATAATTATTTAAACCTTGATAGAAACCACCCTCTGTTTATGAAAAAATATTCCATGAGAACAGATGATTAGAGCCTCATTGCTGATTACAAACCTATTGGCGTAAAAACTTAAGTGTGAAGAAAAATGTCCACCCATTTTACTCAAAGGCATTCTGGTAAAAGAAATTGTAACTCATACTAAAAAGAAATTATGTGTTATTCACATATGCATCCCAAGGACATGCAGTAGGTGGATTGGACACTCTAAATTGGCCCTAGGTGTGTGTGTGTGTGTGTGTGTGTGTGTGTGTGTGTGTGTGTGTGTGTGTGTGTGTGTGTGTGTGTGTGTGTGTGTGTGTGTGTGTGTGTGTGTGTGTGTGTGTGTGTGTGTGTGTGTGTGTGTGTGTGTGTGCCTTCCGTGGAAGGTTGGGCGCCGAGCTGGCAACTCGGCACTGTAAAACTCCACTGCCAATCATGAGCAGACAGATGATCCGCTGTGGCGATCCCTAACCGGGAAAAGCCGAAAGAAGAAGAAGAAGAAGATCATAGGAAATGTTATTTGTTACATCATGGGGGATGAACCAATTTTGTATATAGGACAAGTACTAATCAAAAATTTTATTACATAAGGATGGCACTGCTATTGACCCATTGTATACAGAAAAAGTTATATGTACATGTGGACAATGTTGAGCACATAATTATATCTCAGAAAATCCATATATAGGCTTAAAACATTTACAAAAATTTACATCTGCTTGTGAACATTCACTTGTAATTCTTCTGGTAAAGTTTATATTGTGTTGTGTTCTAACTATATATGTTTTTATGTAGGTGCCACTACAAGGAAAATATTAAAGAAAATATCTATGCTGTCAAGCAATAAAATGAAAATAATGCATTATTTGGTCATACTAGAGATATTTATGGATGTAAGGAATTTTCTTTTGGTGTGTTAGATTATGTTTTGATAGATCAGACTGGAGGTGATTTTAGAAAAATGGTGGTCAGTGAAACTATTCAGCAGCTGAAGCTGCAAGATGATGCATTTCCAAGGTTAAATTAAACTGTTAATATTCATTTTTTTATACTAAGGAATGATAGCAGGGATGTGATAGTGAGGAAAAGAGGGCATTCAGACAGCAATGGCAGGACCTACTAGGTAAAGCAGGATGACATGAATTGGTGTTGATAATGGGTGACTTGAATGCACATATCTGGACAGACAGACAGAACAGCATATAGGGACTGCCTGAGTCCACATGGTTGGGGCAACAGGAATAAAGAAGATGTCATTCTAGACTTCTGTCTGGCAAATGGCTTAATAGTAGCCAACACATGGTTCAGAAAGAGAGACAGATGCATAATCACATACAAGTGTGGCCAGCATTTAACTTGGGTATACTTCCTCCTAGTAAGGAAAGGGTACTGGAGTAGAATCAATAATTGTAAAGTCATCCCCAGTGAAATAGTCAGCCAATAACATAAACCACTGATTGCCACAATCAATTGTAAGCAGTAGTCAGAGAAGGCTCTAAGGTCAACAGAGACCAGGCTGAAGACATGGAAGTTGACTGGAGGAAAAAGTACAACAGTTCGATGAATTATTCAGAGCTCTAGTACCCCAAGAAGAGGAGGAAATAGATGGAGCTGTAGAAGAATGGCAGCACCTCAAATCAGCATGTGTGAGGACTACAGAACTGATATGTGGCCGAGCCAGGTATGGAGATAAGGTACATAAGGAAAGATGGTGGTGGTGGAATACAGAAGTCCAGGAAGTCATCAAAAGAAAGAAGGAGTGCAGGAAAAAGTGGGAGATAGAAAAGTCCAACCAGGCTAGGAAGAAGTACTGGTCGTCTAGCAAAGAAGCTAAGAAAAGAATTGCAGTAGCAAAGAACAAGGCATTGGAGGCACTCTATCAGCTTCTGAAAAGTGAGTCAATTGGTGGCACAAAGACAATATATCAGGTTGCAAGGCAAACACAGAAAGATAAAGAAGATAGTCAGATACCCTTCATAAAGGATGCCAGCAGCAATCTGCTCACCAGCCCATAGGACATCAAAGGCATTCTGAATGAAGAAAAACCCCACAGAAGTTGTTCTGCCTGAGACACAGCCTACAATGAGAGAAGAAGAGGAGCCCACCCAAGCTGAAGTTAAAATATCACTAAGGAAAATTAAGTCAGGGGAAGCAGCAGGATCAAATGATGTCACAGCAGATATGATAAAGATTCTGGGTGAGATAGGGAAGAAACAGCTCCTGCGGGGTACTCATAGCAGTGTGGAGAGAAAGGTGTATCCCCAATGACTGGAGAATAAGCATACACATGCCAGTGTACAAGAACAAAGAGGACACCCATAACTGTGGGCAATACAGAGGCATCAAACTCCTGTTACATTGCATGAAAGTTTTGGAGAGGGTGATTGATAAACAGATACAGAGAGTAGTAGGAAGTAATATGGGAGATGAGCAGTTGGAATTCAAATCAGGATGCGAACAACTGACCTGATGTTTTCAGTGAGACAGATAGTTGAGAAGAAGCTAGACATGTGAAAAAAGTCCAACTAGGCATTCATAGACTTAGAGAAAGCATATAACAAGGTTCAAAGAAAGCTGATTTGGGCAGTACTGTGGTGTTTCAAAGCCCCAGAAGCATTGGTAGAATTAAAGCAGGATATGTACAAGGAGCCAGTGAGTCCAGTATGAACAGTGTTCGCTTTCTCAGTGGGGTTCCTAGTGGGAGTGGGTGTATACCAGGGTTCAGCTCAGAAGCCACTGCTGTTCATACTTGTGATGGACTACATTTGGAAACAGGTCGGAGGTGACAGAACAGCAAAGTTTCTGTATGCAGACAATGTGGCATTGCAGGTAGACTCTGAGCCAGAACGTCAGTAAAGGATAGGGGAGTAGAATGCAAAAATGAAGGCACATGGAATGAAACTAATCACAGATAAGACAGTGGTGATGGCATAAAATTTGGGGAAATCAGAAGAAGCTGAGAACTGAGATAGAAGGGAAGATAGTGGAACCAGTTAATAGCTTCAAGTGTCTGGGAGGGGTGGTTGAGGAGAAGGGAAGTTTTAATGAAGACATCAAAGCTAGACTCAGAGAGGCTGAAGCCAACTGACATAGGTCTTAGGTGTAGAGAATGACAGAAGAATAACAAAGATGCTGAAAAGTAAGGTGTACAAGATAGCGGTGAAGCCATTACTACTGTATGGTACAGAAACCTGGGTAGTAAAAGCAGTGCAGATGAGGAAGCTAGAGGTGATGGAAATGAAGTGTCTGAGAAGGGTGGGAGGATGCACACTGTGAGACAGACAAAGAAATGAGGACATAAGAGCAGTAGCCAAAGTAGCAGAAAATATCAAAAAGAACAGATAATGGTGGTCTGAACGCATGTAGAAAAGCAGAAGACAATCTGGTGAAGATTTGGGACAGACAGGAAGAAGGTAAGAGGAAACAAGGATGTCCAGCAAAGTGGTGGATGGATTGTGTGACAGAAGATCTGTGACAGTCAAGCATGAGTGTTAAGAAGGCAGGAATGTGGCATTTAATTGAGAGAGATGGTAACATTTAACACGATACCCTGACCCATGAAGAAAATGGGAAAAAGGCGGTTGATGATGATGATGATGATACAAATGAATTATTTAGAAATATAAATTTATATACAGAAGTATTATTTTTAATTTATCATGTATACAAACATGTGACCTTTTTAATGGTTTAAAAAGACATGGTTGATATTTTTTTTGATGAAGACTAAAGTATTGCTTGGGCATAAGTGCTTGATAAAGTTATACTGTTGCCATAGACTATAAAACTCTAATTATGACCTTTCTTTGCTGGTGTGATAGCAAAATACTGACTTTAAATCTGCTATAACAATAACTAATATTGAGTAAAACAATGAGAATATGAATTAACTCACAGACAATTTGGGCTGCAGCAGCAATTCTTGAAACAGCTAGTAGTTCATAACAACGAAACCAAGAAAATAAAACATATCACATATAGCTATGGAGGAAATACAAACAACACTGAAAGGAGAAACGGAGAACAAACTGGCAGAGTGATGGAAAATGTATTCAACTCAGTTAAAAAAGAAAAGCCAAGAAAAGGAAAAAGGAAATCACAAGGAAATTCTGTGTTCTTACCACATAACATTATTGATTTGTACAAGAAACAAATAACCATAACTGAGAGAATTTATGGTGCATTGGTCATATTAAACAATCAAAACCTACAAGACTTGATTACCTCATCTTCAAGGTGAATTATAAACTTTGGCTGGGTTATGTGATTTGCTTAATGTTAGAAAGAATGCAAGTGAATGCAAAAGAAAGAAATAAAAGTCTTCACGATGTCCAGATTTATCCTTTTGCTGTATACTAAGTAGCCATATCATCTGAAATAAGAATATTTTATGGGAACATTTTTATAAACAAAGGTTAAATTCTAGAAATCAGCATAACATAAGCTACTATTCAATAAGAAAGTACAGCACCTGATTATGAAAGGTTCTCTGTGTAATCTTGCTGATCTACCCAGAGTGACCGGGTATGATAGAATATAGACTACATATACAGTATCTGCCTGACCCCAAGCCCAAAAAGAAATGAAAAGAGTTAATGTTTCTGAAATCAGATGAACGTGGAGACACAGATTTTAAACACATTCTTCATGCATGCCAATTGTGTTGAAGAAGATTTCAATACAGCCACTACCCTTAATACTTTCAACTTCGTAAGACAGAACTTAAAACATATAGGGTGAAAATATCTGCATCCTTTCTTAATTATTCTATTATGGATGTGAATTATCTTTGCAATTGTCTACAGAAATAGAATGTAACCATTCTGAATAGGTTTAATGACTACTTCAAGTTATAAGTAAACAAACATGCCAAATTTCAAGTAATTGTCTAAATGTGAAGTACATGCTGCCCTATTAAATTAATTTTCCATGAAGTATTTTGGTTCAAAACCGGTAAACCAAATTGGCAGTCCTTGAAACTTATAGTAATATCTTCCAAAATTTGGCAGCCTTATGGAGGTAGAAGAGGTGACATTTATTCCATGGTATGAGATGGGTGCTTTGTGTTCCATATAAAGACAGTTTTGTGGATTGCCTGGATTTGCTGAAAAGTAAGCTAGTGAGAACAACAATATCCAACATGTCTTAAAAGTAAACAGTCAGAGAAATGCTAACCTTCCTATGGACGTATGTTGCATTATAATGTTTTCTAATTAAGTTCTGCAGTGCTCTAACAGTGTATTGCAATTCTTCTAAAGTTAAGGATATGTATAGCAATCAGAAATATATAATATAGAATTACTAGTAATTAATATTTAAGAAAAATATCATGTTTGTTGTGGATAAGGCAAAATTTGCCCACAAATATTTTGCTGACAAAACAAGGACAGGCATGGGAAGCTTCCTTTACTCGAACATAATCATGACATACTGCTATTATACAATGACATTATATAAAAATAAATATTTTTTTTCTCTTACCACTGATAAAACATTTTGGGTATGGGTTAAATCTATACTCTGTATGTGCATATCTGAGTGAAAGACAATCCCTGGGATTCATTAATGCCTACACTAAATGTAACCTAAGGGTACACCATTCCAAGTGAACAGACAACATAAGTTCTTCCAACTAATGTTACTTTTCCTACGGATTTCTTGCAGCCTTAAATAATAAATACATTCTCTCTTCCAACTAATTTTAGTTTTCCTACTGATTTTCTTGCAACCTTAAATAATAAATTCACTCTACCACCTACACTCCCCTTTTTATCTAATTCTCTCCACCACCCTCACCCCCTTTCTTCCTCTCTTGTTTTGTCACTGGCTGAACTCTTTCTCCCCTCTACTTCATTACTGACTTGCATCCTCTTCTCTCTCCTCTCTGAACTTTGACAAAAATAACCTCCTCCTCCATTATGGTGTCTTTACAAGTCCCTCACCCACATTTAATCAACTCAGTAAATACAAGGCCTGCACTGCTAGATGTTTAAATGATTCTTGACTGCCTTTTATGTCTAATGTAAATATGTTGTATACCACACTAGATTATTTGATGCATCTATGGTTTCCTACATAACTTTAGCATATAATTATTTTATAATTATTTTTTTGTGTGTGTGTGAACCATTGTACCACCCCATTTTTTCATTTACCTATAGATACCATGAAGAACAGATGGATTTTTAGATATTTTACTGAAAAGAAATGGAGGGAATGATGGTAGATAAACATCTACCATTTATAGAAAGGAAACATATTCCAATAGGTTATTACATCATGATAGTTGTCATCCTCCGCACAAAAAAAAAAGTGTCATCAAAGGACAGCTGGTTAGGTTATCTAGATTAACTAGTGAAGATGATGATTTTAAGGATGAGATGTCCATTCGTATAGGAATGTTGAGGAACAGAGGTTATCCTATGAATATTTTGTTGAAAGTTAGGTGGGAAATAAATAAGAAGCAATCAACACTATTTGCCCCTATTTTGAAGAGGGAGGTTAGTTTAAGTCAAGAAACATTAAATGACCCATCTGGCAGTGATGTGATGATTGTTCACTACAATAAGGATGCATCCCACTTAGTTGCCAAATTACATAAATTTTGGGACTGGAGATTTAATGGAGAATTGAAAAAGAAGTTTGGGACAAAACCTAAGGTTGGATATAGTAGGGGAAAAACTTAAAAAATGTATTTGAGTCCCAGGAGAGAAAAAGTCAGAAGTATTATAAGTCTAAAATGTATAAATGTGAGGCTTGCAGTTATTGTAAGTTTATAAATGATGGCCCTTAAATCGTCCTGGAGGGTTATGAAAGGACAGGATGCTGTAATTGTAATACCAAAAAATGTGATTTATGTGGCTACCTGTAGAGCTTGCCCAGGATTTTATGTGGAAAAAAACACATGGAGACTAAGGGATAGAATAGCCGAACATATGAGGGACATTAAAAATAAAAAGACTTGTAGTGTTCTATATATGCATAGTACTATTTGTGATAGTTTTAAGAGATTTTTATTTTTTTGTAATTGATAAGGCGGAGCTTAATGAAAGGGGTGGGAATGTGAAATTGGAAGTTGAGGCTAGAGAAAGCAAGTGTTAGCTTAGACTTAATGCCAAACATGAGCCTGGTCTAAATGAAAGGATCTCTATAGCAGCTTTGTTCAAACAGAGGCAATGAAAGTATAATGACATTATCAAATAATTCCTTGTCCTAATTAAGTTATGAGATTTTTATTTATTTAATTTTAATAATAAATGAAGTTTTTTAAATGTTTTGGAACTTTAAATAAGTGGATACTTGTTAGTGGTGTAATTAGTTTGTTAATTGTTTCATGCACTGTTGTATAGAGGGAAGGGATTTTATAGAAATGGTGACTGATGATGCCCTTTTGTGAATAGGGTGAAACCACTTAGTCACGAGAATATATGTTTTGCCAATAAAAGCAGTTAAGCTTGTTTTTTTACCACTGGTGTGGTTTGTTATTTTGTGTTTTAAGATTAATCTCCTACTTTTCCTTGTGTTTTCCTTTTTCCTTTTCTTAGCTTTTCTTTTTTAACTGAGTTGAATACATTTTCCTTCACTCTGCCAGTTTGTTCTCCTTTTCTCCTTTCAGTGTTGTTTGTATTTCCTCCATAACTATATTTGATATGTTTTATTTTCTTGGTTTCGTTGTTATGAACTACTAGCTGTTTCACTATAAGACTCAAAAAGATTACTGCATTTTTTACACCTGATAAAATGTTATTTGATAAAATCCACCTTTCTTTTTCTTCAACAGCTCCCTCTGCAATGTTTTGTATCTGCTTATCCCTTGATTATATACTCCCTGTGACTTTTTTACACCTAGAACAATTTGACTTACATTACTATCTTCTTGTATCAAACCAACAAAGCTATTTCTAACAGAAAATGTTTGGATCCACGTTATCAACAGAGAATTGCCTTAAACTGAAGTCCTAACGTCTTCCCATTTTGACTTATCTTAAATGAATCAGCTGATAAATGCATTGCAATTCAAACATTTCACTTAGCTTGTGTAATCCTACCACTTCATCTTTTTTCCTTAATAGCCCAACCAGCCATTTTTATATTGCCATTTGTCCTAGAATTTTCTCCTTTTTTTTCTCAGACTTCTTTACATTCTTTTCTTGATTTAAGGCCTGTATCTTAACTTTCTCATTCTGACTGTCTTGGACTGCTGTCCTCACAAAGCCATCACTTACTTTCTTTTCCTTCTACATTTTGGAGTTGTTCATTTTGCTGTAAATGAGTTACCTTTCCTAGACATTCCAGCATTTTCCCTTCTCAGTAGCAGCAATAGTTATTGACTCATCTGTAACACAGTTTTAACGTTTTTCAGTATTAGTACAAATCTAACAATAAACATAGCATCTAATCATCTATTGTATTAGAAGTTCACTTGAAAATTCTCCTGCCTACTAAGTTCCTATATACTTAGTTAAAACTCTTTCATTTTTCAACTATAGGTGCTTCATCTTAGAACTAGCAAATTGCTGACTGTTGCTCCAGATAACCCTAGATAACTGAAGAATACATTAATAGGATAACCACCATGCACTGGTAGCTACCAAACAAATTTTGCCTCCTTGTTTGTATTGCTAAAATAGCCTTGATGGAAAATGAAATAATAACTGAGTGCATGCAGTTACTTTTTCATTAAATTCTTAAGCAGTATTACAGAAATAAAGTAAGCAATACTAATCAATATAACAACTTTACCTTGTATTTATTTTCATAAAATAATTATTTTACACTAACAAATGCCTTTATACACTTGTTTTTGGTGTCTAATGTTAACTATATGACAAAAAATATGGACTCTGAATTTTCATTTACATTCAAAACAGTATTTACTCTGCATAGTTGTCTTACATGTATTACAGTTGTAAAAATTCCAAATCAGAACCATTAAAATATTAGCTTCCAAGTAATATAACCGCTCATTTAAAAATAATCTTCTGAAACATGTTTGGCAAATTTGTACAATAGTAGTAAAATCAGAATCCATTCAAATAATTATTTTTAAAAATATGATTAATCAGAAAGATGTTTTATGCTAGTATATGAACAACTGTGGCAGATCAATTTCCAGTGGCAAAATGGTTTGTAGATGGTCTTCAATTTAGACCAATTGCTTTCAATATATCTCTATATGGCTACTTATTACTCTATCCTTCAATACTGCTTAAGTTTAGTTATACCTTTTGTGTACTTTCACAGTTCTTACTTTTAGGACATTTGCTTGACTGCTACTTAACAAACCTTAATTTTTAGCAGGAACAATTCAGGCAAATGAAAGGAAAACTTCACCCTGACATGCAGTTCAATTTAAACCTGTATTATTTTTTTTTGTCTATGCAATATGTTTCTAGTATGGTTTAGTTAACATAGACTAACCTGCACATCAGAAAACATGCAACTCGCTACCATAGAATCAAAGGAAGGGAAATTCCACCCACCTTTTAGGCTTCCCCTTGAGTATATATTTGCAGAAGAATTTGTCTCTACATTCATGGCATAACATAGACACAAGGAAATCTGTTGTTTTTCCTTTCAGGTACTCACCACAATTTTTATATAGGCAGTCTTCCATCTGGTTGATGTCATGATGTGCTATAAAAATGTATTTTCACACTGAAATGGAACTTTTGCACTACATACATATAGTGGAGCACTTGCACTAAAGGGTTTGAGAGGGTGGCCTAATGGTTAAGGTGTTTGCCTTACAAATACAGGGTGCAGAGTTTGAGTCTCACAAGGGATAATTGGCTAGGCTTAAAATGGCTCACAAGGGCAGTTAGCGTAGTACTAATCTATGAACCTAAAATAAGTTATTAAACTTAAAAACAACCAAGCACATACAAACCTTTTTAAATCACTGTGTACACAAATGTCTCAAATATCTCACATATTTTAATCATAATGTTTATCAAGTATAATTACATGAAGGAAAAATATTTTCATGAGAAGTATGAAAACACACTGAAGTGTGAACACTCTCCTGTTTTATGCAATAAGCTTCTGAGACCTTGCTTTTGAAATTGCAAAAGTCCGAGTGGCTGAATCATCCTATGCTTAATTTACTATTTTTATAAAAAGTGGCAGTTGGGGGGTCACAGTACACAGTACAGTACCTATTATTTTACAGCACTGGAAAATGCAGCACAACAAGGGGTGCAATTAACTTAATTTCTGAATTGCTTGACTGTGGATAATGTCACTCAGCATACTTTTATCTTTTACTCATTATTTCTTACATCTCCATTTCTTTGGTCAATAATTAAGTTTTCAGACGGTCACTAGTGTCTTGTAAATGAAGTACTTCTCCTTTATGGCTTCTCAATTTTATCATGGTTTAGCATATCAACAATACTTGGCAGTTCAGCAGCCCAGGAGGAAATCTCTTTAGAAATTTCTATTTATTAGTAAAAAAGGAGGGAGAATAAAATCCCTGGTGGCCCTTAAGTCCTTCAACCAGATGGATCAGGACTAGCCTCATGGTGGTGTAAGTATAGGCTCTAGGTAAAAAGGTCAAACTGACTAATGCTGATGTGACAACCTGATATTTAAAAAATGTGAAAATGGGGGGAATGATGATGACAACTTTCATGACTAGCAGGCATCCTCAATAAATGGCTGACACCGTATACTGTGAAAGAAGTTAAACAAAGTTCAGTAAATATTATCATAAACACTGCACTTACAACTGTTGTTGACTAAATACTAAAAGCATAAAATGAAGTATAACAAAACCTATAGCTTGATACAGTGCAGACAGTGTATTGACCAAAAGGACATGACATTAGATCAGCTGCCTAATAGGTAACCTAACAACAAGCAGATAGACAAAAATTAAGACCATACAGCAATCTTAGTTTACAGTATAATTCCATTCCACAAAGTACCCATAAAAGTCAGACATACAGCCTTACTTGGTGCTAGAGGTATATGGATAATTGCATCTGCGCAAAGTCCTTGATAATGATTATGGGAAGTATGTTGTTAGTACCTTAAATGATAATGATCTTAGCCACATTTATGTTATTTGAAGATGTGAATTAATATATACTCAAATGAAACACCTAGAATTGGATATGCCAGCAAAACAAGATGCCATTCTTATAAGCAGCTATGCCATCATTTTGAAACAAGCCCTGCATTATAAAGTTTCCCCCAAACATTGACTTTCTAGTAGCCAAATAAAATAGCTCAGTGCAGGTTAGGAATTGACCAGTGCAAAAGTTTATAGCCCAAAATGAATAAATGTCAAAAAGGAAGACAATAATTCATATATTATAGAGGAAGATGTTGAATACTTGAGTCAGTCACTATGCTTGCTAAGCACAACTGAAAAACAAATGCCAAAAGCTGAGAAGGTCAGAAAGCAAAATGCAGACAATGGCATTGGCTTCATGCTGATTTATTCCAGAAAAGGTAGGGATTCCAGATAGATTCAACTAGTAAAACTCGATGGTATGAAGTGACCTAGAGAAGTAGAGTTGCAGGGTAGAACTTACACATAAAATGAACAAATAAAGCTTAATTAAAGGTACACACATCCATGAGATAAAATTCTCATTAGTTCCCTGAATCAACAAATATAGGGTTCCAGCAACCCAGTCACAATAACGACCTTACCAGCAGGCAGGAAAGGGAAAACGTAACTTGAAAAAAGTACAACACTTCAAGAGAAGATAGCATTCTAGTGACAGTCCTACTGTGATAACAAATCAAGACACATTTGCAACAATAGAAGGTATCCAGGCATCCAGACTAAAATCCTGCTTAATAGTTAAAATAATTCACGGAATACAAAAACAAAATGGACACTTAAGATGGCTAATTGGTAGGCAGGCAGAGCAACACAGGTGAAAATAAAATAATCCAAGCTGAGGGTAAGTCCTAAAAGCTGTTAGACTGCAGCAATTAAAAATGACATTTTCGGCTGTTGTGTATGTGACTGGCAAATACTGGCACCACCACCTTTCTGGTTCACTATTCAGTTTCAGCAAAAAATGCTGCCTGCATTCATAAATTTACATTAAGTACTGAATTTATACTAATGCTAGTAGTCTGGATTGATTCTGCTAGCACTTTTTATAAGTTTTGCTCATTAGTAAAACACTGTATATCATGCAGTAATAAAGATATAGTCAAACAGAAAGAAACACAACATGTCCTGCTCCACTGTATGGTTTGGCATTGAGCATGCACATTGTATCTAAGACTTTATGTGTGTATCTTTTACAAGAGGTCACTTTTTAAGCGTAGCCCTATTAGCAATGATTAAGGTGCCTAGGGAAGAAATAGCGATATCTTATAGTCATTCAAAAGTCATAAGGATCATACATCAAGAAAGAAAGAAAGTAATTTATGATACCAGTGACTCCTACCACCCAAAATAAGAAAATCATTCCAGAGGTTTGCTAAGTGGGATAGTAATTAAGATGACCGATCTCAAAATGTGAGAACAAATAAAAGCTATTGTTAAAAAGCTCAGCAAATAATAAATACTAATTGTAATAATTAAAATTACAGGGGAACATGCAGGCAGCTGCTAGAAAAAGTATTTGCCAGTAGTGCCCTGACCTTTAAGTCATTCAAGTAATTAAACAGTTCACACCTAAAGATGAAAATGATGATAATTTGAGTTTCACATTTTTGGCTCATTACTCACTTGTTTCATAAAGAAGAGTTAAATTCCAAAGATTTGATTACACTAGAAAGGCTTTGTCCATAAGTAAGTGATAGCACTACTCATGGAGAAAAGACCCAACAATTTAATTTACAAGAATTCAGTGCTGTCATACTTAAAATAAAAAAAGAGAATGTCACAAACTTCAATACTTGGTGAAAGCTAAAACGGATTGTATCACAAATCACTTGTACTCCTAAACCTCTCACTCTTCTCTCACTCAAAAAAGTACTTCTTTATTTCAACATTTTGATGAATTTCCTCTCCTTTTCCAACTGGTTAGTTATAGTAACTGACACCAGGAAAAAGATACACTGTTCAGCTTATGTTCAGGCAATGCTGGCTTGACTATGCAGAAACAGCTCTTCAAAATCTATATCTCCTTTAAGACATTTGAATTTAACAGATAATTTCATTGCATATGCTTTTGCTTCAAAACACTTCTTTACAGTCACAGACATGAAAAAAATATAATTTCCGTACCTTCTTAAAAATTCCCATGTTGAGGTTAGGATATGCAATTTTTTAAAGTTCTTTAGAAAAACATAATGCCTGTAAACAATTCAGATTTCAACCTTTTAGCTTTAATACACTGGCATTCACAAATGAAATACATTGGAAAAGTAAATAAGTCTTGTTGTGTTTCAATGGCATGTGTCTAAAAGAATACCATAGATGACAGATCATGTATAAGCATATGTGCACATTTAATTACAAAAATGAATACCATATTATACCATTTGGGAGGCCAACTGACTAATGCAAAATAGGCAGGGTAAACTGATGGAACATATATATTCCCATAAAATATACCAAACTGTTATGTTATTATACTTAGACCGTTTCATTTGTCTATTTAAAATGCCTATACTACTGAGTATGGAGAAGTTATAAGCTGATCATCTATCATGACAGTTTCATCTTTTTAAAGTTTGTGGCACTGTATGCTGAGTACATAATCAGGATATAGCTAAAAAAAGAGAAATAAGCAATGACCTACCTACCAGAAATAAAGACATCATGTCTCAAGTAGGGCACCAAGGGATACAAAATGTCAAGTTTTTGTAAAGTAACAAGGTTCATTCTGCCAGTTTGTTACCCACACTTGAGAAATATGGTAAAATGCAATTCTAAATAAGAGTCAAACTCAGACTAATCAATGTACAGTAAAAGTCGTGGCTACAGGCTCAGTTTTTAATTGTATTAAAATCATGTTGTAATATAAAAAAATAAGAGTCTATAGTTCTATCACTGATAAACAGTCATGAGATCAGTATAAGTGACTGTCATAGACATCAGTGGAGCATAATTAACCTGTTAACAATAGATTCTGGAATTAATTTGTTAACAGTGAGTCCCAAGTTATCACAGCAGCACATAAAGGGACATTAAAGCTCAGATAAATTAGTTTTAGTGTATTTTACTTTTATTTCAAAATTGATGTGAAGTTGATTTATAAATAAAAAAAAATTTTCTCTTGTTCAGAACACCTGTGGGGAAATAAAGTCACTAGCAGAGTAACTCTACAATCTCACATTAAAATGTATGACAAATTGAGCTCTGAATTACAAGGTCATACCATTCATTAACATGACGTCTCCTGTCCCCTCTCACATAATAACAAGATGTCGCTAGCCAATCCATAAGATTAGTTACAAAACGCAACCACATGATCTCAAGTCATTTGACATAACATACTAAGAAGACCACAAAATCTAATTTCCAGGGACAATTTTCTCTTGGAAGTAACTGTACTTTCTTCCTTAATGGCAGGAAAAAGAAAATGTCTTTGCACAGTCATAGCAGTATATATTAACCACAGCAGCAATCCATACTTTTTTCCTTACAGTTTATTGGGTTGAGATTAGCTGCATCAGCAAGCTTAACTACATTACTGTGACCAGTATTTCAACTGCTTTCTTGGTGACCACAGATTACAAGAGATCAGAAGTGACTAGCTGTTTGTGGGCTAGCCTTCTCATTAATGCAATGGCAGTTTCATGATAACAGTCAAGTGTTCACCAAAATGGATTAATTGGTGTGAGGACAGTGTATACACCTCTGGTGCCACAAGTGGAAATATGTCACAAGCATAATGAAAGGGGTATACAGAACATGGTTATATTTAAGAGGGCAGGGAGGCAGGCTGTGTGAGAAATAATACTATGACATGACTATTGGTGAATGATCACTGACATGACTTGTCAAGGGTATTGTATGCATTTGGGAGCAACGAGCTGAAACACGTTACTGAAGCCATTATGCCTTTTACTTTCTTTCACAGTTAGACATCAAAAATGTACTCTAAAAGTAGCAATCTTTTTCTGGTAACAGGCTAAGGTCAAAAGCAGGGACAGTTATATGATCACTGTTAAAAACATTCATCAATGTGGCTTGTTGGAGGCAGTATACATATATATATATATATATATATATATATATATATATATATATATATATATGTGTGTGTGTGTGTGTGTGTGTGTGTGTGTGTCTAAGAAGAATAAGTTGAAATATGTTACTATGGGAATTTTCTTCACATCCTCACAATCAAACATAAGTCACATACAAAGAAGGTTGATATCTTTTAATAACAGATGAGAAACAAGCTGAGTATGAAAGCCCAGGGCAGTAACATGATCACTGTTGAAAAGCCACTGGTATGGCTTTATAGGAGCATTATATGCATCTGACAGCAACAAGCTGAAATTCATTACTATGACCCCTATATCTTCAGTTTTATTCTCAGCTTCTCAGTGCAACGTCAGAAGTGAAAATAATGTGGATATCTTTTTGTGGGGTAGACTATTTATCATTGATAAGGCTTGTTGGGGATTAAGTTATCATTTATATGGCTTATTAGAGGAACATTGTGTATCTCTGAGAGTAACAAGCTAAAGAACATTGTGGTTACCATTGTATTTATGTGATTTCTTTACAAAAGTAATGCACCAACTCAGAAGAGGCGCATTCTACTTGGAAAGTATGTATGTGAAAGGAGCTGACATTAGACTTGTATTTTAAAAATTCAATTCAATGAAGACACAGTCTATGTTTTAGCTTTCAGGTTGTTATATTACAATAATAATTTCACAGACTCCTTAATACAGATGTTAAAAGTTAATTCACAAGCATGTGCATTTTTGTTTTTTTCTTGAAGAGGCTAATGCTTAATTTGCAAAACCAAAAATGTATTTGCTTTTGTACCATACAAATAAAAAAAACACTGCCTCTGTCCCTGAAAATGGTTTTTATGGCATTTGAAATGTTACTACAGAAAAACATCAAAAACTGAAAGAATTACCAGGAACTGTGACTTGACATTAAGAAATTCAATGTACAGTAGTTATTTTACCGTTGTACCTAAATGCACAATATAACCATAGTTCATAACTGAATATCCAGATTTGTTGTCTGTATTTTTTGCTAGAAAATGTTATTTTCAAAAAAATTGTCTTATATTGATAATCCTTTGCAATAGACCTGAAATGCCAAAAGAAAGTGCCAGACTGCCAAGCTGCATTATTCTCAGTTTCCAGGCCTGAATATACATCTTCTTTTCAAGGTGGCAGAAGGTAGTGCACATCTGTAAAATGTCTTTATTGTACTGTCATTCCATCATACATGTATATTTTACCAGCCAGTGCAACATTGTTTTGCTACATAGAGGATGACGCTTAAAATCCATGGACTGATAAAGGCAGTGTGCTGCTACATAAATCAAGCATTAGAGCTGAATAAATCCTTGTGACTTGAATGGTAATCTTGCATGTGTTTTATAAGCAAGGAGCTAATTAGAATTCCTTAAGACACTTAGCATGAATAGTCATAGGTGAACCTTAGTATAGCTTCTTGCAGAGGTTGCAAATCTAGTGTTCCAGGTTGTGATATAAGGTGATTCCACTGTTTCTCAAAAGAACAGCAATGTTTGCAGTTGTCATATTATCACCAAATCATTGAAAATGTAATTAGAATGATTACTTATTATTTTTAAGCAAGTGTAAGTCTTTCAATCACATTTCCAGATTGTCAGATCAAATGACAAAATATCATCAAGTGCAAAAAGTCTCAAAGGTAGGATGTAATTTTAAAATGTTTCATGCAGCAGTTATTTTTCAAACCATCAAGTAGACAATGATATCTCCCATAGTATTAATACTTAATAAAATTTGTGTGGATTTAAGAAAACTAAATTATGCATCTAACTGAAACAATTTATGAAGGTAGATAGAGAAGCAATTTTGAAATCATAAATTTATAATTAAGCCTACCATGATAATATATCAATGTTTAGTGCATTGAAATGAACATGAGAAATGTATGCAATCTGTGTTGCATTCTATAAAGAAATTTGAAGACACTATTAGCCTGAATAAACATCACTTATTTTTTCCAACCATGGAGATTGTTGCAACTCATGGTAAGGCAATGAAGAGTTTGGTCATATTAAAGAAAAATACGTACCATTCTGAAACTAATAATACCACTCTTGTTTTGGTAGCCATATGCTTTTTGAACCATTATTAGCTAAACCAACCTTAGCTTTCCAATGCATGTGTGAAAATGGTTGTTTCATCAGGAAAAATTTATTTCTTTGAGACCATCCTAGCAGTAAATATGCTTTCCTCTCACAGACTTGTCAATGTCAGAGATTGTAACATAAGTTAGGTGATTACATAAGTTAGGGAGTGCAAAGAGCATAGTCCCTTCCATGGAAGCTGTGGATGTCCATATTTCAGAACAGAGTCTATTAAAAGCACTGACAGGCTTTTAGCTCATAACACACATGCTTGTTGCCATTTTCTCTAAAGGGCAAGTGGCCTACTTCCCATCTGCCAATCTTACTTAATTTCCCAGCTCTTTCACCAGACAACCATACTGAAGAGCACAGCCATACCATAGTCCTAACTCTAACAATATTACTTCCACCCAGTCCCTAACTCTAACCATAACATTCTTCTTCAGTTTTATAATTCCAAAGTCCATGTCCACTTCCTAAACCTAAAACTCTATTCCCTTCTCTAAACCTAAAATCCCTGATCACTCCCTAAACCTAACATATCACTTCCCTCTCCAAAATCTAATGCCCCAGATTGCTCCTTAAATCTGAAACTCCACTCCCACTCCTTTGGTGGTGGGTCCTGCAGAGGAATATAGAAATTGTGACACTCAATTCTAACCACATGGTTTGACATTTATGAGAAGAAAGAGACTGATACATTGTGGTTCTCTCTATTTGGAGTGGAAGTTGGGTAAACCATTGGAGTAGGGATAAAACTGAGGAAAATGTAGTGTTAAAATAGATCTGAGGTTAGTTAAAAAATGCTGATGGCTAGAGAATAGAAATAATTGTAGGTGGACGAAATTAGCAGAAAAGACTTGCAGGAATAGGTAAGGAAAATATGCATTGGAAAACACTAGAAAAGTAGAGTATGATTTATTACAGAGGTGGGTGATGAACAGGTGAGAATAGGGAGACTGGAGGAAGTGAGGGGTACATGAGGTAACTTTGGTTTGACAAATAAGGATGGATAACTTCAATGACCAAGAAGAATTGCTAAAGAGAAAAAGGGATTGGTGTGGTGGTAGTTAGCAATTTTGGACATTGGATTATCATGTACAGGATCTTTGCCTGCCCTCTTGGGGTGCCTCATCAATATGGGGTTTGGAGTCATAAGTCAACTTTTTCTTTCATATGACTTTTGAGTCCAGGAAATTGAACTCTAAGTAATCATTCATAATTTGTGGAAATTTGTTGTAGAGAGACATAAAGACAGGCACCACTGTATAGGTACTATATTTATTCATGCCATATCATGGGCTTTTATTTTTGTACTATTTTGTATTATGTTTATACTATTTTTGATGAAGTTCAAATATTACTGCTTTAAAATACTAATACAAATCATACAGAGAAATGTGGGTTAGCTGTCTATATTGTAAATAGTAACACTACTTGTGATGACTGTGATCTGACACAGTAAACAAGGAGCCTCAATCCCCACCACTAGTACCAGTGAGGTGCGTCCACATTGGGAGGATAACAAGTACACACACAGTAAAGTACAATTTCGCTTAAGAGCACACAGAGATCACAGTCAGTCTGGGGCTGGTTCCCACTTTTTCTCCAGATCCCCAATAAGACTCCCCACTGGCACAGCTACAGGGTTTATATCTCAGCTGAGTAGTCAAGCCAAACCCTCAAGTACCCTCTCTGTCCAACCAGTGCTTCATGTCCCTGCCCAAGTAGCTGACATACACTTTGAGATTTGGTTTATACAAAAACACACAGATACTCCCGTCGAAGGCTGGCATAGGTTCTCCAGCTATGCCCCCTTCTCCCCAGATTATACGGTAGTACCACCTGTCACCAACTACTCTTATCAGCTACTCTTAAGGCCCTTACCAAAGGGTGTCCAATTTGACTGTGCAATTTTATTATTATCCAACTGGTAAGTATGACTGAGACCTAAAGGCTATTAGAGTGGCTTATACAGTATCACCAAATACCTGCAAGTACTCCCAGAGCTTAAATTATCTCTACATAAAATAGCCACAGTTCAAATGTTTAAATATATTTAATAATAAATAATAAAAACTCAAGACAATACTTATTAACTCAACACGGTGACACTAGACAGTTCAGAAATCATAGGAAATACTTTAAAACAACATTGTAGGATAGTCTGACATAAATATAGAAAACAGCTAGACCAGTGTTGCTATTTCTATCTATCTCCAAAAAAATACTAAGATCTAAGATTCTACTTACAGAGCAAGGCACAGTGCTGGTGAGTTGTCAGGTTCAGAACAAAATACAAAATGCCATACTTTCTTTCTGAGATAGTGCTTAGATTGATAATACACATTACTGCTGAGTCCTTTCAGATTACATTATTCTTGTCACCTCTGCTGAAGTTTCTCAGGCTCACACAACTCATATTTTTAACATTTCTGCTTGATCTGCACCTGCCAGGAAGCCACAGCAATAAAATACACTTTACATATGAAACCTAGTAATTATCTCTGTCTTAGGACAATAGAAAGAATTTCCTGGCCCAGACATCCTGTCTCCAAGCTTGAGATCACACACAACTGTAAGTTCTGTACTTATCAGCTTTCTTCCAGTAGGGTGCACTGTGGTTACATTTTTGAAGCTTAGCACATAACACAGTTTTCTTACATTTGTGAAACCAACCTGTAGATCATATTAATATTTACAATAACATAGAATTATTTACAAAATTATATCTGGCTTGGCTGGCAGCCCCTCAGTTTTTCACACTACTATTATTCAGTTTTTAATGAATTTACACAATACTTTTTCTCTCCTCCAGAAATATTATAAAACTGCATTCATGCTTTTCAGAAAATATCACACATTGTAAGTCTAGAAAAAATAATATATTTGCAACCAATAAGTCCAAGCTTATATATGCTACTTATTTTCACTGTGCTCTTAAAAGTTAAAGATTTTGCAGCCTTACATTCATCATTAACATCACACCAAATGCATCTTAGAAAAATAGTCTACCTGTAAGATTTGTACAACTAGATAACTACTAGCAGCCCTGTATCAATATGCTACCAACTGGCTGATGTCCAGTTGCCTAGCATGGGTTTCTGAGATAGCTGTATTGAGTGAAAGCTGGATATAAAACCAATCAACCTGCCAAACATGAACAAAGAATTGCTGCACTCAATGTAGGTTCACTGACAGGACGGAGCCTGGAAGTGGATGACATGATGACAAGAAGGAGGCTGGGCATCATATGCATACAAGAGACAAGATGGAAGGGCAGGGCAGCAAAGTCACATGATTTGGAATTCAGAGTCTACTACTCAGGTGGTGTACAGGCTAGAAATATTGTGAGAATTGTAGTGAGGGAGAAGCGTCAGAAAGCAGTGAGGGATGTCATAATAATTAGTGACAAACTCATGCCAATCAGACTCCAGCCTAATGATAGCATTCATAATCTCAGCCTATGCCCCACAGCAGGGTTGTGATAGTGAATAAAAGAGTGCATTCTGACAGCAGTTGCATGACCTATTAGATAAAGCAGGACAACATAAATTGGTGTTGGTAATGGGTGACTTGAATGCATATAACAGGGCAGACAGAAGGGGATATGAGGACTGCCTGGTTCCACGTGGGTGGGGTGACAGGAATAAAGAAGTGGCCATTCTAGACTTCTGTATGACAAATGGTTTGATAGTAGCCAGCACATGGTTCAGAGGCAGTCCCAAGATCACATAAAGAGTGGTCAACATGGACTCAGGTAGACTTCCTCATAGTAAGGAAAGGGCACTGGGGTAGAATGAGTGATTGTGAAGTCATCCCTAGTGAAACATTTTGCCCATAGCATAAACCACTGGTTTTCACAATCAGCTGCAAGTAGTGGTCAGAGAAGGCTCTAAGGTCAATAGAGACCAGGCTGAAGACCTGAAAGTTGACCACAGAGAAAACACAATAGTTCATGGAATTACTCAGGGCTCTAGCACCTCAAGAAGAAAAAGTGGAACTAGGTGGAGTTGAAGAAGAATGGCAGCACATGAAAACTCATGTGTGAGGTCTACAGAACAGATATGTGGCCAAGCCAGGTATGGAAATAAGGCACATAATGAAAGCTGGTGGTGGAAAGCAGAAGTCTAGGAAGTCATCAAAAGAAAGAAAGAGTGCAGAAAAAAGTGGCAGATAGAAAAGACTGGCTACACTAGGAAGGAATACTGGTTGGCTATCAAACAGGTGAAAAAGGAGTCATAGTAGCAAGGAACAAGACATCAGGGGTAGTCCACCAGCTTCTGGAAAGTTACTCAGTAGATGGTTCAAATAAACTCTGTCAGGTTGCAAGGCAAAGACAGAAAGATAAGGAAGATAGTCAGATGCCCACCATAAGGGATGCTAGCAACAACTTGCTCACCTGTTCAGAGGTGAGATGTATCTCACCTTCATTTTCACACTACTATTATTCAGTTTTTAATGAATTTACACAATACTTTTTCTCTCCTCCAGAAATATTATAAAACTGCATTCATGCTTTTCAGAAAATATCACACATTTTTAGTCTAGACTCTGTTGTAAGTGAGTCCCTTGCTTGCAGCTACTGTATTGATTTTATCCTATTCTACTCACACCTATAGCTACTCTTCTCAGATAGTAGCCACTCTACTCTCCCTGAACCTTCTTCCACAGATTCTGGCAACCATGGATGGACAATTTTCTGTAGTTTCTCCTGCTAGTCTGGTTGATATGGGCATCCTGAGACAGTGTAGCAACTGCCTTATGTACACAGACAACCCTGTACTACTACCACCTAGGAACACAATATGTGAGATATGCAATTATATTAAGAACCTAGAATCCTTGCTGTCTGAGTCACAAGCCAGTACATCTGGCACTGAGAAGGTTGTCTGCACAAACACTAAAAACACCACACATCTAACACCACCCACACATGTACAACACATTCCTACATATGTGGAGATTCTCAACAAAAACATAGCTAAACAAAAGAGACTT
Source organism: Protopterus annectens (assembly GCF_019279795.1). Taxonomy (NCBI): domain Eukaryota; kingdom Metazoa; phylum Chordata; order Ceratodontiformes; family Protopteridae; genus Protopterus; species Protopterus annectens. Next base: position 1,968,458,005 of record NC_056735.1, read on the forward strand.
TGGAAGCAAATGCACACATGCACATCACAACCCACAGCATCAAGCATCACACATAGTACACATGCCTGTGTCTCACAGCCTCTAAATCTCAGCCACAAACCCAACATACTAGTCATAGGAGACTCTATCGTGAGACACACAGATGTGCCCCTCACCAGGCAAGACAAGAAGAAAGTCATGGTAAGTTGCTTGTCAGGTGCTATAATCCACCATATCACACATGCATTCAAGTCTCTTAACAACAGGCACTGTTATGACTGTCATAATCCATGTTGGTGTGAATGACTTGAGACATGCCTTTCTGGACTACATGAAGAGAGACATGACTGAGCTCACTGAATATGTGGTCCCAAGCAGATAGCCTTAAGCAGCATCCTACCGTCACCCAGAATGATGCCTCAATACAAACAGAAAATGATTGACTTTAACAATTGGCTTAGTTTTACGTGTCATTCTAAGGGAATCAAGTACCTGACAGCCTGGGAGGACATGACTGACAGACCATGATGCTTTGCCAGAGATGGCCTTCATCTGTCTCTACTGGGCTTCAGGCTTTTGGCAAAGGCTCTTGCCTCCCCCATAGTCCCTTTTTTAGGCAAAGTCATGAGCACAAAATTAAATTTGTGTCTATTAAAAGTGTGTTAAAATTAAAAGCTTTAAATAGATAACATATTAATTTTGCATAAAAGATTTCGAATTTAATACTGTACCTTTTTGTTGATTAAGTTTGAAACATAGTAATATTTACACAGTTTTTTATATGGACTTTGTTTTTGGTCATATATATATTCAGTATTATTATGATCAGATTTTGGTCTTTAACCAGCATGCAATTATTTATTTATTTTTTACATATTACATATTACTATATATTTTTTATGTGTCTATATTTAGCTAAATATCTTAGTTCTTACAGTAAATTTATGTCATTATCACATATTATACATTTTCAGTTTTGCCCTAGTAGCTTTTTAAAATGTGATTTTTTAGTATAACATTTACACATGTTATACATATATATTTAATGTTATTTATAAATTGAGTATTATGTACTTAACATTGTAACATTTTAGAGCAGGTTTCATACTGTTTAAATATTGTACTTTTATCTGGTTTTATTTTTATTGGTTGATTGAATGACTAATTGATAATTAACTACAAGCTATATAAGCATCAGTTTTATGTTGTTCTGGGTCTGAAGAAGGTGGAATATTTTTAACACTGAAAGCGCTTACCATATTAAAGTTTTTAGTTGTTTTAGCATTACGTTATTCGTATTTGCTTATTTCAGCTTTCTCCTACCATTCAACTCATTTTTCTTTTGCTTTCATGGGCACAAAATTACCAACATGAAAAATTATTCTAAACGAAATTTAAAGGTCATGCTGCTAAACACTAGGAGTCTTAGCATGAAACTGTACTCTTTGCAAGCATTCCTTGCCCTGAAGGTTGCTGACATTTGTGCAGTCACTGAAACCTGGTTCAAAGCTGCAGAGAGCACCCCAGCCTTACCAGGTTACACATCCTACCATACTTTTAGACCCCAAACAGAGGGCTACAAAGCCAAAGAAGGTAGAGTTTGAATGTCTGTCAAAGACATACACACCTCCAGGCTGGTCAAATAGTATGATGTGCAGGAGACACTCCAAGTGCAGTTAACTGTTGACAAAACACCTACAGTACACAAATCCTAACTAGCTACAGACCCCCAACCATGAATCAAGACTCCCACTCCACCTATCTGGACTTACTTGAATCCATCAAGATTCAGCCCTCTACCCTGATCCTGGGTGACTTTAACTACCCAATCATAGGAAGACCTATTCTAGCACAAGCATGAATGCCCAGAGATTCCTTGACTTTGTTATTGTCAATGCATTGGATCAGCTGTTCGACACTCCTATGAGAGGTAAAAATATCCTGATCCTGGTACTAACCAGCATGAGTAGCCACTGTAGCAGCCCTACAGTGCCATCCTCCTTGGTAGGATCTGACTATTAAGCAACCACAAATTCTAAATCACCATCTCCCTTGATCCCCCCCCCATCAGAGTCAAACAAAAAAACTTTTACAAAGTTGACTACAATCTCATGAGAGCAGGTATAAGCAATTTCTCAGCCACTGTCCCTTCACTAGGAACTAGCACTAATGTCCAAGCCTACACCAAAAAACTATATGAGCACCTACATAGCTGTATGAACTCAGCAATACCTGAAAGGACCAAATCATCTTCCTCAAGGAAGAGTAAACCTGTCTGGTAGACAGCAGCAATAAACAAACTCTATTATAAAAGGAAAAACATGCTGTCCAGGACCAAGAAAGAGCAGGCTCCAAGTTGGAAGCAATCTCTCCTTTATCTGAACAAGCAAATAAGGTCACTGGTGAAATCTTCTGAGTATAAATTGGCCACATCCACTAAGGACAATCACAAGGCCTTCTTCACATACATCTGCAGTCTGAAAGATAATACCCAAACCTGCTCTGAACTGGTGGTCAATAACACCACATACACTAATGCCATAGATATAGCCAAACTACTGGCAGACAGATTCAGTGAAAACTTCACCACCCTGCCCCCCTATCAGTAAACCAGGACATCTCCAGCACCTGCCCCATCCCCTCATCACCAGAGAGTGGGTGTTTAATGTCCTCATAAATGCAAAAAATACAGTCTCCATGGAACACAACAACATCCCTGGCTATATCCTACATGAACTTAGGCATGGGCTGTCAGCTCCATTAGGCACCTTATTCAACCAAAGCCTGAGCACCGGTTTCATCCCAGCCAAATGGAGGACAGCCACTGTGATCCCTCTACACAAAGGTGGAGTGTCCACTGACTCAGGCAATTATAAGCCCATCAGACTAACTAGCCTGATATGCAAGACCATGGAACACATTATTATGGACCTTATAAACAAGAACATTTGCAACCTCCAAATGCTTGACCCCACACAGTTTGGTTTTGTCAAAGGGAGATCATGCCTGTTAAACTTGGTCAAGTTCTTCTAAACAGTCACCAAAGCCATGGACGAGGGGAAGAAGATGCACGCCACCTACCTTGACCTAGACAAAGCATTTGACACTATTCCCCACTCAGGCATAATAGATAAACTCTCCCAGCTAACCATCAACCCATATGTTATCAGATGGGTAGCCAAATGACTCACTGACAGAACCGACCTAGTCAAAATAGGGGAAGCCACCTCAAGCAGTCGACCCGTAATGAGCGGTGTACCCCAGGGAACGGTTTGGGGCCTCTGCTGTTTGGGATATACTTTTCTGAGGTGCAAGTCAAAACCAGTGGGCTATGGCTGACCAAGTTTGCAAATGACTGTAAGCTGGGTGCTGTCATCAATTCCCCTAGTGAAGTGGACATTCTCCAAGAGGGTCTCACCCAGACAAATGACTGATGCCAGAAACATGGCCTCAAACTGAATGCCAAAAAATGCATCATCATCTCCATTGGGGAGAATGATGTCCCCACAAATTATCACATTGATTATAAGGTCCTAATCATGCAATCAGTCATGAGGGACTTGAGTACCCAGGTTGATATCAAACTGACTTTTGACCACCATATTGCCTCTGTTGTATGGAAAGCTTTCTACATGGACCACCTCATTAGTAAGGGTATCTCATCCAGGGACAAGGTGGTCATAACATCCCTGATTCATCCCTTATAAGACCCATTATTGAGTACAATGACCCTTTCACTGTGTACCTCATAAACCACATGCAGCAGCTGGAGAGACCACAGAGGTTCCTCACCAGGAGAATCCAGGGCCTGAAACATCTACCCTACACAAATAGGATAAAGGTCCTGTCCCTCTACTCAGTCTCCTACAGGCTCCTCAGAGGTAACCTCTATGTAGCATACAAAGCAATCTCAGACACTGCCTTGATGGGACTACTGCATATCCTTAAGTCAAGCTCCATTTGAGTAACCCACACACACAACCTCAACCTGGTCTGTGACATCAATAGAACTTGTTAGCAGGACATATTTGTGTTCCAGAGACTCCCCTTTTGTGGAACAGACTCCCTCTCCACGTCAAACAGAATACCTCATTAACCATTTTTAAGCCCAACCTGGATAACTGGATGGGGAACAGAAAATACCCTCCTGGGATTCTACCTGTGTCCCTGCTGGAGAGTAGCATAGGGTGCTGACTTGTTAGAACATGGGCTAAATTCTTGGCTAAGTTTGTAAGGACCTCAGCGTCAATAGCCTAGTAACTTCCTATGATCATATGATCCTATGTCTCTCTCTCTCTCTCTCTCTATATATATATATATATATATATATATATATATATGTGTGTGTGTGTGATAGATGTTCTAAGTATGAAAACTTTGAATGTCTGTCATGCCAGTCATAGCAGTAAAACAGTTTATTTATTTATTTTTTTTACATTTGTTAAACAGGTTAGTTCGACTGGGCTGCAGACCCCTTTTTCAGTGGAGACCCAAGAAGAAAAGCTCCATAGATAAACTAGTTCAAAAACAAAACATCATGCTATATTAACATACAAGTGTTTATACACAGGAGAAACAGAATATAACTTTTAACTGAACATGTTAGGAGTATAAGAGTAATAAGGAGGGTGTAAACAGTTCAAGTCACAAATATCTGAATACATTTCAAATCAAATCACAAAGATTTGAAAAAAACAAAATCATTTTTTTCCTGGGGGCAAGCCCCCCTGCACCCCCTGTTATTTATTTATACCAACTCAAAGACTGAACTACAGTGAGGAAAGAGTATATTCCTTGATCTATACTGTATTGTGTATATATGGATCTGATTAATAATCTCAAAGTTTCAGAATGTCAATTGGTGAAAGTTCAAGACCATATGGTCAGTTATCTGAAACAGTGTAAATCAAACAAATACCAAACACTTTTTTTGCAGGGGGCCAAGCCCCCCTGCACCCCTCCCATACCACCTGCTAATTATATATACCAACTCCAAGATCACACTGGGAAAAAGCAAATTCCCAATCCCCACTTTACTGCAACCTCTCTAAAGAGTCTTCCTGACTTACTCAGCAGTTGATGTTTCAAACAGTTAACTATATGGTCTGGATCTTTTGAAAGTCGACATTATGAAGTATTGATCTTATGAATGGGACCCATATATATTATACATATATGCTATACATGCACACACACAAGCACACATTCACACACAAACATACAACTATAACCTTTATTTAGCTTACAAATTTTTTCGCAAAACACGAAAAATGTTTTGCATGCAATTTTCCAGAATCTGATTTCAAACATATGTTCCGAAATTATAAACTTAAAGCATCACTATGAATTTTTTTTTAATATTAAATGGAGAAATGTGAACTAGACTGTTAGAAAGCTAAAACTGATATTGTGGTTTTTAGTGATCAATTAACAGAGCAAAACCTCACAGAGTACAACAGAAACTCTTAGAAGAAGAAAGCATGTCATTTTTTATAATACAAAGAAGTTTCTTTAGCTGTGTTCTAGTGGCTCTCATTTTACTTTTCTCTGGAAGAAGATAAGACTGCCTGTACCAAACAGTTTGACATTAGTCAGCAGGGTTTTGTTTTCCAAGTATTTGGATGATAATGTGGAGTACAGAGGCAATTTTACAGCAATGGTACAGAACTCTGAGTTTACTTATATGTAGTAACAAAGAGCCATACAATGATACCTAGATATAAAACTATTTGAAATGAACCTCATCTTATATTTTGTATTTATATATGAAACAAATACTTGATGAAATAAGGGTGATTATTAAAGAATCGGTCTCCATTAACATACTGGCAATTAACCTCTGCAGTGACCCTCATATATCAATGTATTTCAGTTACTGCGGAGGATTAAAGCTCTGAGCATTTCACAAGCTACCTTATCTAATCCAGGATTTGAGTCCCTTAGCCTTTGTATGTTTACTATGTGACACAGAGCAAGGCTCTAACCAGACGCCGCTTTTGAGCTGCTTGTGAAAAAGGGACTTGAGTACAGTGAGCTTACACTGTTAACATGAAAATAAAAGGTCAGAAGAGGGATTGTCTTATGTTTGCCATTTTGTTTTTATTTTATAAGTGTCGGTGAAAAATACTTAATAATCTATTATAAAAAAAGAGAGTCATCTGTATGACATCTGTACAAATAAAAAATGTCCATCTATAGTGCAATACACTGGCGATATTACTACCAATATAGAATACATTACTTGGGTTAGTCTATACCTCTAAATGGGAATGTTATTACTATATTTGAAATAAATACTATGCTTATGATTCATTCTGAGATATATTTTATGAAACTTTACAATTCTGTGAGTGATTTTATCCTCATGAATAAAAAGTCACTCATTCTTCATCATTTCACTTGACTGTAAAAGTTAAACCAGAAAAATAACTGTTATTCCAATACGAATGCCATTTTTACCATTGTTTCACCAGCTCTTTGTCAAATAATCAAAAATAAAAGTAAATAATAATAAACTACTTTATGTGGTGAAACTGTCACTGACACTTTTGTGAATGAAATAATGAAGTTTAATACTGAAACATCTAAAGTTCTGAGGTGATATAACAAGTATGCATCATTTGAAATTGCCTGGAAAGACTTACTTCAGCAGTTTTTCATATATCACGGTTCTAGTTACACTAATCTAATATTATGTTACAACTTCAACACTGTACTTTATTTAGTCTTACAGAATAGTCGACCTGTACATTGCCACTCTGTTTGGAGAATGAATGTTCAGCAGGGTGCTAATGTACAGATAATGTCCGCTGATAAATAAGTCCGCCACTTCACAGCAGCATAGTGAGGTGCTGTGGAGCTCTAACTGCAACAGCGAAACCCCTGCCATTATTTTACACTCACTAAGCAGTGCTTTTGTTGTTTAGTGAGTGTAAAATAAAGAAAAATACAAAATTGTGCGTGTTTGCCTGTGTATGAGTATATGTGTGCATGAAAGTGAATGAGAGCGATTGAGCATTATTTTATGCTCTCTGTGGAGTGTTTTTGCTGTTTAGCAACGGTAAAATTAAAAAAAAATAGAAAAGTGTGTGTATATGGCTGCATGGGTGCTTGCATACATGAAAGTGAAAGTGTATGTGTGTGTGTGGGTGTGTGGGTGTGTGTGTGTGTGTGTGTGTGTGTGTGTGTGTGTGTGTGTGTGTGTGCGTGTGTGTGTGTGTGTGTGTGCTAGCATGTGACAGAGAGAGAGAGACAGATCAAGCAGTGAATGCAACTCCTTAAAAATTAAGAGGTATGCATACCTCTCAACCTCTTAGTTCAAAAAATCCAGATAAAGCCTAAAATGGGGGGGGTAAAGGTTCAAAAATAGGAAAATACTTTAAATATTGCTCTTATAAGATTAGAAAGTGACTATACTAACCGGATTTGTGTTAACATGCATATTCTGAAGAATATGAAATCTGTACCTCTCTTCTTCCCATCAGTACTCAAAATTTTCTCTGCCCTTAATCCCTTCTAAAATTGATGACTTTTTGGAGAAAACACAGTGAAATTCATATAAACAATGACAATAAATAGTGTTATAGATGTTTCTACTTCAGAAAATGTATATTAATTCACATTGCCCTATTCTGTCAATGTCTCAAATGAATAGCACCACTGCTACTTTTAAAGAGTTCCTGATAACTTCTCGATTTGTCCCTTAGTCTGTTGAGATTTGTGCCTGATTAGTTAAAAGCTATGATAAAGTCTGAAACTCAAATATAGCTCAGTATCTAATGACTTCAAATGCCAAAACATTGCCAGTATATACTACAGCAAGTTTATAACAGTAGGTGGAGAAACTATTTTACATCAAAAATGTTGAAATATATATTAATTAATAACAATAGTATAATAATGCAAATAATAGAAATAATGCAATTTGGCTATCCAAAAAGAGTAGAATGTTAATGCAGGGTAGAGAAACAGCATGGAAGGAATGGCAAAAATATAAAACGCCTCAATATCTTTAAAATTTCCGAATGCTTCACAATCTTACTGAAAAGCAAATAAATGAAGACAAAAAATATACATTTTGGACATCCAATAAAGAAATATTACATCATGACTAAAAATTCAACCCAAATCTCCTCTCCCAATAACTTATGACTCGATACTGCAATACAGTTCATCTCTTATTTTATAGACAGTATAGCATCTCTAACCAAGGGTTCCTCAATATCTAATCCCAGCCTTACCCAACAGCCACATATCACCACCTACTTTCACCTACAAACCTGTGTCCACAACCCATATAAAACTACTGTGAAACAAACTTAAACATTGCTGTTTGTCAGCTGATGACCTTCCAAGTGTGTACCTAAAAATAGCAGCCAGTAGGTCAATCCAGGAATCCCATCTTCCCTCTCTCTGGAAAAAGTCATACATTATCCCTCTGTACAAAGAAGGAAATTCAACAGACATTAATAACTTTAGACCTATAGCAATCTTATCTTTCCTCACCAAAATACTTCAAAAATGTATTCAAAAACAATTGCTGGACTATCTCCTGCAGGAAGAACTCCTGTCCCCTCATGGCAAATTAGTCTCTTCCTTATTTCTAGACTTGTCTAAAGCCTTCAACACAGTTTGTCACAGCAAACTTCTACTTCAATTGTCCTCACTAGGTCTCTGTCAACCTACCCTTCTGTGGTTCAAAAGCTACCTGTCTAATAGGTATCAGTCAGTAAATGGCACTCCATGCTCCCTCGTTATCTCCCAGTCACCAGTGATGTACCACAGGACTCTATCCTTGGTCCCCTCCTCTTTAACATTTTCACCAACACCCTCTATACGTCCACAAAACACGCCATCTTAATACATTACACAGATGATTCCATTCTTATTTGCACATCTGACAATATGGTACACCTCACAAAACACTCAGGAAGTTTTAACAGCCACTGAAACATGGCTTCATAACTCACAACTCATGCTCAACCCAAAAAAGACCAAACTATTACCTTTTTCCCAAATCCCTCTTTCATGAAAAAACAGAACTTGAAATCCTCTCTCTTGATAATACAAGCATTGAAGACACTTCTCATAGCAAACTAGTAAGGGTGATAGTGGATGATAATCTTACATTTGACCTGCATATACAAACCTGTATAAGAAAATCTCTTCAAAAACTTGAGATGCTTTACAGAGCCAAAAACTTTCTCACTGCCACAACTAAACCTACACTTGCCACGACTTATCTCCTCCTCAATCTTGTTTATGGTGCTCCCACCCTTAGTAACCTCCAAGCTTCACAAAAATTAAAACTTGAACAATGCTATAACAAAGTTGCTAAATGTGTAGCACATACCCTTTCCAGAACCCACCACTGTATAGAACTGAAAGGCTAAAATTGGTTAGAGCGGTAACATCAACTAACATATCCACAACTTCTTACCACCTATAAAATTATCCACCATCCATCTGCCTGTCCAGCACTAAAAACATTCTACACAACTATGTTTCCAGTTGGGCATTGCAATCCAGTAACCAAAAACTCCTGTCTGTCTACAAACCTATCAAATGTGCTGGGCATTGTCTATACTAGTACAGGGTTGTCAAGGTTTGGCATTCTTTACCTGTATCCATCGGGTCTATACCCTTCTGCCCATCTTTCAAAACCACTCTGTAAAACCTCCTAACTAAAATGTGTCTCTGTTCTTGCTCAAAACCAGGATAAACTATATCTTTAAATGCAACAAAGTATCTTTTTATTCCTTATACCTCCTTCCTCTCCCTTCTTCACTTACGACCTTACTGCTATCTAATTGTCTTCCCTGACTTTCTCTCTAAATATACCATAAGCCTGTTTTTTTCCCCTCACTTTATATTGAAATTCTTATTTGCATTAGACTAACTTACCTTTAATTTCTTTACAAACTGTCTAAAATTTCTCTAAATATTACATGATTGTCATATACCTTGTATTGATTCTTTACCAATGTTTTTATATTATGTCTAATTTCTTATAAATATTTAAACTGCAGATGCCTTGTATTGATTCTTAACCAATTTTTTTATGTCTAATTTGTTATAAATATTTAAACTGCAGATGTTTTTGTTTTATTTTTGAAGATTGTGAAATTATTGTTCTTAAAATGTTTTATAATAATTTGGAGCCTTTCTCCCTGAGCCCCAGCTGAAAATGGGCTTCTACCCAATTGGAGTTTCCCTATAATCGAATATCAATAAATAAATAAATAAATAAATAAATAAATAAAAATAAAAAAAAAATGCAAACAAACAAATGCAAAACAACTTTAATAGATAGCCCATTCAGTAATAATGCCCTCCAGGGTGTGTATTATTGTATAAATATCACCTGTTGTCAGGCCTCAGAACAACCCTGGACAGGAGTTATTTACACAGTAACTCACACCCTGTGAGCATTATTGCTTGCTTAATGCCTCTTTCAATGACAGTTTCAAAGCTGGTTGCCCCTGCTCTACAATACAAGCAGAAAAGATTCCATTAACAGAATACTCAGACCATATATACTCTTTGACTAATCCCTGGACAATTGATGTTTAAATGTTCTTCATTTTATCAAAATATATTCTACACAGCACGTATAATATAATTGAAAATAACATGACATTTTTTAGTATTAACAGAAACAGAAATGCCATACTTATCCAATGTTTAAAAGTTGAGATCCTGTGACATGTTAAAAAAATTCAGCACCAGTATAAATCCTTTTGTTTATTTTAAGTTGTTTAATAAAGCCATTCATGTCAGAAACATAATTTATGTTCTGTCATAAGCACAACAATTAGTTAACTGCCTATTTTGTATTACATACACTGGCTGAACCATTATTCACACACTTGTCACTCATACTCTTTTACTAAATCCAATACAAAGTAGCAGTTGATTGTTTCTCTGTTTAGTGATTCAATGTAACCAACCTGTTGTTAAAACACAAAATTTACTCCTTATCAAAAATGAAGTCATGTTTGAGTCTTTTAAGAAGTTGTTAAGCTTAAAGCAATGCCCTGGTCTCAATTTATTTTTCTTATCATTAAAAGCCAGAAAGCAAGTGAGATAAGACTAGTAAATTTATGATATAACTGCATATAATGTTCAATAATATCCAATTATGTAACATTTTCACCAGTAGTAACATATGCATCACGTCTGTTGTTATATTATTCATCCAATGTTCCTTAAGAACCTATGGCTCCTTGTTGGGTTTTTGGGGCATTTTTAATAGAAACTGACTCTGCTACACATTATATCATATCACAAAACATTAATTGCAAACAACTACTGCTGGCAGGAAGCAGCTTCCTGAAATAAGTGACACCATTGGAACCCAATGCAAAACAGCTTTTCTAGCTTAAATTCTACCAGATTGTTTACTTTGCTATTAATAATTCTTTGCAAACCCTGAAGTTGTTAAATTCTCTAGTTATTTCCATCTCCTTACTGTAGGAATGGCATAATTTTAACACTTTTAGGTAACATTTTGCTTCCAGATGGGCTGATGTGGCTGTTTTTTGTGCAGAAAGATAAGGTATTAATTGGCAAGTGTTACGGTCACGTGTATTATACCTCATTGCCATTCTGAGTCAGAGATTCTATGTAGCACAATGGTCCTGACATAGAAACAGCTGCACATATACTGGAAAATCAAGCTGTTCTTTCCAATGAACTACTTCAGCAGACTGGAGGCAGATTTTTTTTCCTAACATGATTATAACATGTTTTGGTTTCCTTGAAGTAAACAGAAGACTTTTATTTCTGGAAAGTGGTACATGATTCATTTAAAGGATTATAAATTGTTTGACTAGGATTTTTATATTCAGTCTCTAAAAGGCCTTTTGACTGGTTTAAGCTTACTAAACTTGGCCTCAAGACAAGTCTAAACAAAGTCATGGTAAGGAATCAAGACTTAATCTACTATTTGTATTCTACTATTTGTATATGCATATATTTATAATGACCATAATAAGGAATCGAGACTTAATCTACTATTTGTATATGTATATATTTATAATGACCTACAAAAATATTTTTACTAAAAGACAATGCTTAGTCATTAAGTTTACAATACAATTGTCCATCAGACAGAAAAGCAAAAACAGGTTTAAACAGCAAGTGAATATTTTGTTAAATGGCCAAAAAATGGCTGCCTTCATGGACTTGAGTACCACTGTGAGACATTTTTGAGAAATGTTAAAATATGTAATCTTTATTTTTATAAATCCTAGGAAAAGCATTTAACAGGAACTTTAGGATTATAATGTGAAAATGTGGGTGAATAAGGCATCAAAAAATATTTAAATTAAAAAATGCACTTTTTTCTCATTTCTAGAAGTTGACAGTATTGTAAATAATATACTATAATACAGTACAACACACTTCATCTATGAATCCACAAAGCTGTACTTACTGTTACCTGAAAACATGTTATCACAACACTCCATTTCAACAGCATCTACAGTAGTTTAAACATGAGAGTTAGCTATCTGGCAGCTAGACTGTTCTAGTACAACCTCGTCATCCTTTTTGGACTCTTCCAGTACAAGTTATACACCCTCTGAGTGGAGCCAGATCACGGTCAAATGGGGCAACCATTCCAATGTCCCATTGCTAGTCTGTCTGCCTGCCCCCATTTATCACAAACACTGTTCAAACCTTTCAGTGTGCATGTGTTTTCTTCTTTTCTTTTAAAGTGATTACAGGGATTTGACTTAAAACCTTTATTTAAAAATATTAGCAGAAACACTGATGGCCATTAGCTAAACAAAACAGAACAGTCTCACAATGAAAACAGACTTAGCATTAGCAACAGTAAAGTTCCCTTCCCTTGAAACTCACAATCATCGAAAATGCATTGAAACTCACATTCATTGAATGGCCCCTGGAGGATTATATGAATATTTATATCCACAAGTATCCCCTCAAACCCAGCATTTTTAGTGACATTGTTGATTGCATCCATCTCAGATGTCTTAGTCAAAAAGTAGCAGTAATAATGACCAAAGTCATATACTTCAAATTTGTTTCACACAAAAACACAATAGCCAACATATTCCAATTTAATTCATGCACATGCACCACACTAGTTCAGACTCTTTAAAATGACCAGATAAGAGCATAATGTGCTTACATCCACACAGGAACCCCATCAGCAGTTATAGCTACTTTGTTGACTGTTTATATTCTATGTATTTATTTATTTATTGACATTCGTTGACCGGGAAAGTCCACTGAGTTGAAAAGCCATCTTCAGTGGAGGCCCCGGGAGAAAAGCTCCAGTTACAAATCAAGAGGCATATAGGACAATATTATATATACTACAACAAACAAAGATTTCGTACAAGTTGTCAAAGAGTACAATACATCAAATGTAAAGTTATACAGTTTAAAATCATATAAGATTTTCTACATATTAGCAACAGAATACAGAGACACAAGGAAGTTAAATTTGCGTGTGTGGTTTGGTGATAATAATTCCAATAATAATGGAAGCACTAAAAAATTGTGTACACCGAGTACTTTTAACCCCCCTTTGTGCAATGTAGTTGGGATTTTTGAAAAAGTATGTGAACTGGACATAAGGGAGTTATACAAACGTGCTTGTGATGTCTCATGAGACAATTTAACTGCAGAATAAAGTGAATTATTGTCAGAGATTTCTAAAGATAGTAAAATATGCATCATGAAGCCGGATAAAGGCAATGGTGTAGTTATTATGGACAAGAGTGATTATTTGAATAGTATTTCAGACCTTTTAATGGATGATGATACTTATCGAAAAATTTCATTAAATGAGATTAATATATTATATAAAAGGTTGGATTTGTCACTTGAGGATATAGTATTACAAGAACAAATTGATGTCGATGCATACAATTATATGAAAAATGAGTATCCAGTAGTGGCAAATATTTTGGGTTGCCTAAAATCCAATGTTTAGGCTTATTGTTGATGCAAAGAGAAGTAAAACATGTTTTACTGGAAAATATCTAGACTTCCACTTGAAAAGATGTTTGCAGCATTTTAATTACATTTGTAAGGACTACTGGCAATTCTTGTCCAATTTAAATAATTTTCAGTTTATTGATAATATGTTTTTGGTGACCATTTATGTATGCAACTTGCTTTCTGTTATACCGCAGGAAGAAGGTCTTTTATGGTTTGAAACACAGTTGTTAGCTACAGGTTTATATGATCAAGATGACATATGTGACTTTGATGGAAATGGTTTTAAAACACAATTTTATTTGGTTTGAAGGCCAATATTCTAGTCAGCACACTGGGATAGCAATGGGGGAGGCATTTTCACTAATTATGTCATGTCATATTGGGAAGATCAATACATATTTAAATCTGAGTATATGAAATACATTAAGAACTATAACAGATGTTTGGACGATATGTTTTTGATTTGGATTGGACCAAGTGATATTTTAGTGCAGTTTTTGGAACATATTAATCACACTGTAGAATGTTTCAAATTTACTTTTGAATACAGTCAGGTGAAAATAACTTATTTGGATGTTGACTTAAGAATATATAAAGAAAGTAGGACTTTGATTTCAAAAATTTATAGGAAGCCCACTTTTTCGAATTCATATTTAGAGTATACTAGTTGGCACCCAGATTTTCAAAAGAAGTCCATTGTCAAAGGGCAATTGGTACGGGCTGCCAAAATCATCACCTTGGACAATAAATTCTTGGATGAAGTAAAGTTTATATTAGACATGTTTGAAAAAAGAGGTTATCCTATAGATTTGTTAATAAACATTAAGGAAGAAGTGTTAAATAAGTGTATAAGGGGCTTTTATTTGCCTACTTTTGGTTCCCCCAACCAAGTAGTTACAGTAGGTGGGAACGATATTGGGGTTGAGAATATATATGCAAATTTCAGTTTCATTACTACTTTTAATAAGGACCCTTACAAGGTGTGTCAACTTATTGAAAAGAATTGGGAATTATTAACACTTAACAAAAATATGGTCAAGAATTTCAGTAGGAAACCTAAGTTTGTATTTAGAAGAGATAGATGTTTCAAAGAAATTTTAGAACATGGGGGTAGGTTGAGATCTCCTGCTGTTATCCAAAATGTTGGTAATTTTAATTGTGGGATGTGTTCCCAATGTTCTCATATTTTTGTCACTGGAGATAGTTTTAACTTAAATGGAAGGCATATTCCCATAAAGGATTATTATAACTGCCAGAGCAAGAATGTTGTTTATTTAGCAAAATGTTCTTCATGTCCTGTATTCTACATAGGAAAAACTTGTAGATGCTTTAAGAGCAGGATATATGAACATTTATTACATATAAAACATTCAAAGAATACAAATGCATTAAGCAGGCATATTCTAGAATATAGTAAAATGTAAAAGGAAACACGAGACAAAGTACAAATCCAGCAGCTTCTTTAATCCGGCTCCACACACTAAGCACTTTCACCATACAAATGGCATCATCAGAGTGGGTAGTAACCACAAAACAACTCATTAAATGCACATATCCATTAATCAATCAACCAAGCATAAATTAAACCAATCACGCTTTTCTTTAAGCAAAACATACTTCATAACTCATATTTCCCCTACATATGGCCCTGTCCACTTACAGAATAAACCTAATATCTATAATAAAAACATTTAAGGACTATAAAAAACAATTATTTGTATATAAAATAAATAAAAATAAACATGAATTACATTTTAAATTTTAGCATGAGGGATGAAAGCGCTCAATTGTGTTTAACTATTGAAGTCCACTGTATTTAAGATTTAATAAATTCAGCGTTTGTGAGTGAACTTGGCTGTTCGTCCTTCCTTCTGGTTACCTGGTTTGTGGAAGTTATCATAAGAAGGTGTAGAGGTGTAGAATACAATTGAGATAAGGGCACTTATCAGTGTTATATATTAGTTTATCGGCTGTAAGTTGGGTATAATGAAGGCAATGGGAAAATTCAAGCCATATCAATTCCTTGATGGCTTAACAGTGGTAAGTTTGATAGGACAGACCTGTAGTGAATTTAGCAATTTTTTAGTAACATGATTACAGTTTGTTGTTCAGGGATGAATGCAAGTTAGTAAAAATAGGAGAGCCATAGAGAAGGGATGGGACAAGGAGGGTATTTGCCAGTTTTATTTTTGTGAGTTTATCCATATATAATTTCTGTCTATAGAGTATGCCTAGTTTAAAGTGCGTATTTTTATTGTGTTTAGAATATGTTGCTCAAAGGATACGTTTATCATAGATAATAATGCCTAATAATGTTGATGATTTTACTACTTCAATTTTGGTCCTGTTATGGGAGTAAATTTTAAAACTGTGTATAGGTGGCTTAGATGAAAACAGTAGTAGTTTAGATTTTTGATATTTAAAAGAAGTTGTGCTTTATCTAGCCAAGTTTCTATGTTTGTAAAGGCATTTTGTGTTATTTTTTGGAGGTTGGGGAAGTTATTGGAGGAGGATATAATCATAGAGTCATCAGCGTATTGGATAATTGGGCTGTGAGGAGACAGTATGAAGATCATTTATGATTAAGTATCCTGTTTTTTATAGCACTTTTATTGTCTGCATATACTTTTCTAGCTAGTTTCACTGTGTGTGTGAGGTATTAACTAGAAATTTTCTACAATTGTTAAGCATCTGGTTGGGTTTGTTTGGCTTTGCAGTTGCCCACCCCTACTGTAAATTTGATCTGGGACACTCCTCCCAGTCAAGTGCCATTACCTCATTCTACCTAATCCAGGGAGAACATTTGAGAAGGCCAACCCACATAGTTTCTGCTCCTCCTTTCCCCTTTCCACTTTATAAAAAAAAAATTCTAAGCTTGTTTCCTGCCTTTTCTGTAAGTCATCTTTACTGTATCCAGGACTGTTTGTAAGCTTCTGAGCCCCCAAGCCTTTCTGTGTGTGTGTGTGTGGGGGGGGGGGGGCTTCTAGCTTAATTTTGTTTCTTAGAACTAGCCAGTTTTCTAGTTTCAGCACTCAAATCTGTTTCTTTGAGCTCAGCACTTGTTCAGAACTCATTGTAAGCAACAAATAAGCTACAAATTACTGCAGCACACAACTTTCCTCACTTGTCTACAGGAAAATAGTTTTTAGTACTTAATAAATAAGCACCTATCCAGGCATGTCTAAGGGTCAGTGCCTGGTGTTTTCTCCTGTCTACCTGATGAATCTGGGCATCTTGGGGCAATGCAGCAATTGCCTCATGTACACAGACAACCCCCTCCTCCTACCATCTACTACCTACACTACAACCTGTGAGACATGCACTTATATAGCCAAACTGGAAGCAAAGCTCTCTTCACCCAAGACTGGACTAGACAGTCAAGAGGAGAAGGTAAACACCTGCACCACACCAC
Source organism: Protopterus annectens (assembly GCF_019279795.1). NCBI lineage: Eukaryota > Metazoa > Chordata > Ceratodontiformes > Protopteridae > Protopterus > Protopterus annectens. Next base: position 1,968,475,370 of record NC_056735.1, read on the forward strand.
ACTCATCACATAGTCCCTCAAAACCTACATCACCAAAACACACACATAGAAACACAAAACACACACTTCCAAAGCAGAAACATAAGCAGCCTCCACCCCCCAACACAACCCAAATGACAACATAGCCTACAATCTCAGCGTGCCACTCAACCACAGCTCATAAGGCATAACAACGTACCCAACACTCTAGTCATAGGTGACTCTATAGTCAGGCACACTGATGTTCCACTCCCCAGGCTAAACAAGGAGAAAGTTACTGTCAGCTGCCTATCAGGTGCCAGGATCCACCACATAATGCATGCACTCAGGTCACTCCACAACAAGTACAAATATGACTCTGTCATTGTCCATGTTGGTGTGAATGACCTGAGACATACCTCCCTGGACTACATGAAAAGAGACATGGAGGAGCTGTCCGATCATATAACCCAGGCAGGTATGACCCTAGCCCTGAGTAACATCCTGCCATCACCCAGAATGATACCACAGTATAAGGAGAAAATGATTGACTTCAACAATTGGCTAAGCTTCTGGTTTCATTCTAAGGGGATCCAGTATCTGTCTGCCTGGGATGACATGATAGACAAACCATGATTCTTTGCCAGAGATGGCCTGCACCTGTCACCCTTGGGATTCTGGATACTAGCTAAAGCTCTTGCCACCCCTATAGTGCCTTTTTGAGGCAAGGTTCAAATGACAAATTCACCACCGTAACTGGTACAAGCAAGCAAAATCTGAGAGTAATGCTACTTAATGCTAGAAGTCTAAACCTCAAAATGCACTCACTCGAGGCACTCCTTAAAATGGAGAACATCGACATCTGTGCAGTGACAGAGACCCGGTTCAAGGCTTCAGAGAGCACCCCTGCATTACCAGGCTATAATTCATTCCACACCTTTCAGCCACCTAACCTAGACCGAAACACTAAAGGCAGAAGTGTGTCCATATTCATTAAGAATATTCACACCTCCAGGCTAGTTGCTCAGCATAATGCATCCGAGATTATCCAAGTGCAACTAACTCTGGGCAAGACCGCAATCCAAATTGTAGCTTGCTACACATCACCCACCATGCCCCAGGATTCCCACTCCTCATTTCTTGATACACTGGAAAATATTAGGGTACAACCTAACACCCTAATATTGGGCAATTTCAACTACCTCACCATTAACTGGGAAAACTATTCATGTGCCAACTCTTCTGCTCAACGTTTTATGGAGTTCATAAATTCCAACGCCTTGGCTCAACTTATCCACACCCCCACCAGGGGAAGCAATATCCTAGACCTGGTCATTACCAACATGGGCAACCATTGTTCCACACCAGAGGTCAATTCCTCATTGGTCAGATGCGACCACCAGCTAATCACCCTAGACATCCACATCCCACCCCCACCCCCATTAGCGAAACCACCGTAAAAAAATTTCTCCAAAGCCAACTTCATGCTTCTTAAGACAGAAGTGGCAAACTTCACAACACCCATGCTGATGAACAATAGAGGTACGACTGCCGAATCCTATACAAATGCACTTTATAAGCACTTACATGAGTGCATGGATCGTGCAATCCCTAACAGAACCAAGATGATATCCTCCAAAAAAAGGAAGCCAATCTGGTGGTCTCCTGCCTAAACAAACTCTACAACAGAAGAAAAAACTGTTGCAGAAAAGAGTAAAATCCCATGATTGTAGGAACTCCGTGGTCAGCCTCAGTAAGAAGCTGAGATCCCTCATAAAATCCTCCAAAGCAAGTTACAAAAACAAAATCGCCACTGATTCTAAAGACAACCACAAAGCATTCTATAGCTATGTCAAGAATCTCAATGGCAACACTCAGATCTGCTCTGAGTTACAGCACAATGGCACTAAATGTACAGAACCAAATGAAATTGCCAACATCCTGGCATATAGGTTTAGTGCTAACTTTACTCATCTCTATACCGGAAGAATGCAAAGTTCCTGTAACCATGGCTGCACAGATAAAAAACACACTCTCCAAAGCCAAGAACACAGCATTCATGGGACCTGACAACATCCCAGGCTGTGTTCTACATGAACTACAGAATGTACTGGTACCACACTTAAGTACCATGTTCAGTCATAGCCTCACCTCAGGCTTTGTGCCCACTGAATGGCGCACAGCAAATGTTATCCCACTCCACAAAGGGAGAGCTACCACGGACCCCGGGAACTTCCGCCCCATTAGCCTGATGTGCCTGGTCTGCAAGGCCATGGAACATATCATCATGGAACCTATAAATAATGACATTGGTAATCTCCAAACTCTGGACCCTACCCAGGTCAGGTTTGTAAAAGGCAGATCATGTCTCCTAAACCTGATAGACTTCTTTGAAGTGGTCACCAAAGCCATAGATGAGGGTAAGGTGGTTCACACAGCCTATCTAGATCTCGCCAAGGCTTTTGACACCATCCCCCACTCTGGAATTACAGATAAACTCACTAAACTAGGTATAAATCCCTATGTCACAAGATGGGTTGCCAACTGGCTCACTGACAGAACCCACACTGTGAAAGTAGCAGACTCTAAATCCAACATTCAGACCAGTGACAAGTGGAATACCACAGGGTTTAGTCCTGGGTCCTCTCCTGTTTGGTATCTACTTCTCTGAGGTACAGGTTAACACAGAAGGTCTTTGGCTAACAAAGTTAGCAGATGACTGCAAACTAGGAGCCATAATCAAAACGCCTAACAATGTGGACATCCTATAAAAGGGCCTCACTGAGACAGATGTGGTGTCAAAGCCATGGCCTCAAGCTCAATGCCAAAAAGTGCGTTGTCATCCCTTTTGGTAAAAACTCTGTACCCATGAACCTCCACATAGGTGGTAGTCTACTTACCACCAAAAGTGTGATAAGAGACCTTGGGACACAGGTGGACAGTAGTCTCTCCTTTAATAATCACATCACCACTGTAGTCAGGAAATCCTTTTACATGGCAAACCTCATCACAAAAGGTTTCTCATCCAGGAAAAAAGAGGTCATTGTTCCCCTCTACTTGTCACTCATTAGACCCATAATAGAGTACAACACCCCTTGTGGTATGTACCTCACAACACATCTACAACAACTGGAAAGGCCGCAGAAATACCTCACAAAGAGGATTACTGGCCTCAAACAGATGCCCTACGCAGACTGTCTCAAAACTATGTTGCATATCACCGACTCAGAGGTGATCTCTGCCTAACATACAAAGCTATGTCAAACCCAGAGCTGTTGGACATGCTTCTCTTAAAGAAATCCCAAACCCTCCGAGCTACATGCTCTAGGGACCTAAACCTTGTCACCACAATAAACAGAACATGCTGGAGGGATAGATTCCTGTCCCAGAGACTTCCCATACTCTGGAATAACTACCTATCTATACCAAAGAAAGCGCCTCATTAGCACTCTTCAAGAAAAATCTTGATGATTGGATGGGAGATAGGAAATTCACCCCAAGGAGCACTTCTGTAGCTCTGCTTGACAGGGGCACAGGAAAATAATTTTCTTGGGTGGCAAAAGCCAGGGTACCATTTGGCTAGGCTTATATAGGCCTTAGGACCAATAGCCTAGTACCTACCTATGAACCTATGAACACATTAAATAGCAAAGGTCCAGGAATGGACCCTATGGGACACCTGTTTTATTTACCATTTATTCAGATTCTTTATTTTGTCATTTGACAGATTGTTGTCTGTTATTCAGATAGTTGGAGAAGCAGGTTATGGTGTGTTTGGAGCTTAATTTTGCAAGTTGCTGGATTAGTTTATTATGTGATACTGTGTCAAATGCTTTAGACAAGTCAAGCAAGAGTACAGATGTTACTAGACCAGTGTTCAATGCCTAGTGTATATCAGTAAATGACAATAGGGTTGTTATAGTACTGTGTGCAGGTCAAAAACCTTGCTGGGTAAGGGCAAGGAGATTATTATCACAGAGGTGTTTTAGTAGCATCCATTATTGTTATGAAGAAATAAATTACATGTACTTTATTGGTTACTTTGGATGCACTATATGAAACTGCATGAAGATCACTGGCATCATACCATAAGATCCAGCCGTGTGAAGCACAGTTTAAACAGAAAACCATAAAAAATATTAAAAACCTGACAACATACGCTAAGTCAATATGCACAGTTTCTGTAGAACTAAAAGTCATCTGAATAATTCCACATTAAAGAGAACTAGTACTGATGCACACTTTTGGCAAACAACTTTCCATTTCATTGTTTCATCTACAAATGCAGTACCTGCTGCTTTTGAAGATTAAATTGTCTATTTTGCATAAAAAATGGTGTGCTGATGATATTGCCATAACATTTTCTAAACTATATTAGCTATGCAATAGGGAATGGCTGTCAATTAATGATTTTTTTTCCTAGACCTGCAGTCCTTGAGACCATCAAGGAGAGCTAGCCAAAATTCCAAACTGCTCAAAAGCACTGCCTGTTTAAGCGACTTGCTCAGTATCAAACAATACGTAAATGAAGGTGGAAAGATTTAAACCCTGCACCCTTGCCACAGAAAGCAGCTCATTAATAAGTAGCGTCAGTCCACTGTGCTAACTACTAAAATAACTAAATGTTGAAATCCTTTGCAATCTGATATTATAGAAAAGACTGTACCACAGCAATACAGTGACTACATAATGGATGCTGAAGATTGGATGCTTTGCAGTTGCTGGAGGATGTAAAGAAGGTACTTAAAAAATGCATTACTAAAATGCAACATGTTTAGACTATAATACACAATCCAGTCCTGTTAATGAATTATTTCATTCTTTAGTGCAATGAATAACACAAAGCAATTAAAGATAATATAAATGCTGCAACAGCTTTTGTTCAACAGCCCACAAGTCATACAAAAATCAAAAATACTACTGCAGACAACATTCTGTTTTTGAAGGGGAAGGGGCTTACATTCTTGAAGGACACCTACATCTGATTTTGACCTCCATATTTCTTCTGAAAGCAAGACAGTTTGACACCGGACAATTCGCCTCTGGATGATTCAGTGTCAATGCAATTGTATACACTTTCATGTTTAAATGTACATTTACTGTCTATGAGAATAGTTAGTGGATAGTTTGACCCTGGACGATTCACCCTGGACTACTTAACCCTAAATAAAGTTTAATAATTACTTTTTCTGTATTAATTAATTAATGAAGTATACAATAATTAAACTGATAGCTTAATTTTAAAATATATTTTATTTTTTATAATGTTAATGTTATTTTATCCAGTAAGTGACAGTAGATAAATGTTCTATTTTGTAGGTATGTCTTTATTGCATTGGATTCTTTTTTTACTTCTCCTTATACTTCTTTTGGATATAATTATTTAACTATGTTTTATCTGAAGATTATTTCTGTCACATCTCTTTACGGTACATTTATTTGATATTTGAATATTCTATATTCTTTTTTGATGGTTGTATGGGAATCACACCTTTCCCTTACGTTTTCAAAGTCACTACATGTAAAAGTAATTAGAATATAAACTGGCCTAGAGGCTCCTTTAATGTGACTATTTTTGTAGTTTACTTGACTGGCTATTTCTCCTTTTCATTGGTGTTTTCATAAAATGATTACATGGAAATTCCTTTTCTAGTTTAATGTGATGAGTGCTTTTGTAGGTAGTTTGTGCTTTTCTTTTAATGGATACGAATGCACACGTTTTATTATTCTTTTCGATCTAATATTTAATTCAATGTCACTGTAATACTTACTTATATACATTTATACTATGTATAGTATTTAATATAATTTTTAAATTTTTTTTTCATTGGTTACTTATAAGAAATGTATTTTTCTTTCATAATGTCCGTACTTTTGTTTTTTAAACCATAGCGACAGAACTTGTATTTTTTTCCATTTCCTTTATTAAATATGTTTTTTTTTAAGTTTTGATTTAACAAAAGTTGGAACGGTAATATTTTGTCTGGTCAAATTGTCCAGGGTCAAAATGGCCAGAGGCAAATTGTCCAGGGTTAAAACGTCCTGTACTCATTTCTGCTTTGTCACCAAGAATAGTTATCCCATCTAACATCACTCAGTACAGTTCTGTCCTTCTTGATGAATAGCTAAAAATGGTGTACTTTTACAGCATACACCTCCAGAATCAATGAAGCCAGAGTGTGGACAATTGGAGCCATATGCAGGGTAATGAATCAGGCACCCACCAGCCATACCAATATCCCATTACTTGGCTGTGTCTCCCCAATTGCTATAAAATTCTTCAAACCAGTCAGTGTACATGTTATTTCTTTCTTTACTTTTACGGTTATTACAGAAATTTGGATTTCATTTAAAACTTTTATTTCAAATTTTACAGAAAAACACTGTTAACCATTTTCTAAACAAAACACTCTCATACTGAATACAGACTTAGCATGAGAAACAGTAAACTTCTCTTCCTTTGAAACTCACATTTAGTGTAAATGTACCCAGTAACCCATTAAATGTTAAGAGATGTCCTGAGATTCATAATCAAATATCATATAGTGTAGTGCTAATTAGTGTTTATTTGAAGGGTGCAGAAATTCAAAAGATAAATGTGTAACACATTTGCTAACAGCCTGGGAAACCCAATGGAAATAAATATCCCTTTTCAGGAACAACCTAGGAGTACTGTCTGGTGAAATAAATTGGCAGTCACATAGAAGGAAAATGAAAGTTGAGAGACTCTAACCATGCATCACAAGATGCATCACTTGAACGGCTCATAGACTTAGTCACCTGCACTAAGTAGACAAACTGTTGTATCCCAAACAAAAATTGCAGTTCACATGTGTGCCTGCAAAATAAATAAATAAATATAATAAAAAATAAACAAGTGAAATAAAAACATAATAATAGTTAAATACCCTCAAACTCATAGGCTTTGTGCTGACAAATTTATTCCAGCTAAATAACAAACACACTGTCAACATTCAACATAATAAGGGAAAAAAGGATCACATGTAAAGAACATGGCTTATATGATGATGCTTCTATTTACTACAATTAATTTCCTTCATATACATCATAACTACTCTGTTTCGTGAGTAGCTGCTATGCTTGCAGTCCATGGGACCATTGAGGAGCCCAGCACAAATTTTCAATTTCCCCAAAGCACAGTCTGGTTAAGTGACTCTCTCAAAGACAGGGCAAGCCATAAATATGAGGTAAAAATCAAAGATGTTTAGCAAAACTGGAGACAGATAACTCTAAATCACTTTAAAAGTTAACATAACAACAGGTTTTTCATCAATGTGTATTTTATGACCACATAATTATGAAATTCTTTTGCTGACATTGATGGAATATTATCCTGAGTGAATGACCACAAAAGAGAGAGAAAGAATGAGAGAAAAAAAGAAATAAGTTAAAGGAGGCCTGGTAGCTCAGGTGGAGGTTTAAGTTTTTGCCTCCCATAACTTTGATTTTGTGTGTCTCTGAAAACATCACTTAACTAAGGCAGTACCCTCTAACTGGGGCAATACACACACACACACACACACACACACACACACACACACACACACACACACACACACACACACACACAGTTTGTTTCTATACTGCCGCACTAATCACAGGTATGAAATCACTGGTGTATTATAAGGCTGTGTTGCTACAAAAAAAAAGAATCCCCATTATGCCTGACTTTCAAAATCTTGCTTACTTGCTAATTCTGTACAACTGCTGTGTGCACAGATACACTAGAAGTGCTTTGTGTGAATGTGTGCACTTCACCCAGTTTCCATTGCACTCAAAACATACAGACTTTAATAAATAAAAAAATACAAAATAGACTTAAAAAAGCTAATGTCACATGGCCAGGCCCCCTGATGGCACTGTGCCCAAGGCAGCTACCTAGGTTACATAGATCCAGACCTGCATCTGAGAGCTGTTCTAGTGTAAGCTTTACACTGTCTAGGGCATTCTTGTACTTCTTACAGTAATCAGCTATTTTCTTTCTGCTGTAGTCCTGATACAAGAGTAGTCCTATATGGACCCAACAAACTAAAATAATGAGTAAAAAGGTCACATAGAAAAAACAATGAGCAAAAACCAAAAGAAAAATATAGCAAACATTGCTTTAGTTTGTTGGTTGGGATATTTTGTAGACATCCTAATGGTTATGGATATCAGCTGGGTACGACAACCTTGTGTTTCTAAAGGTTAGCCTAACATTCCACTAATACTGTGCTGATGAAGCCATAGGAAAGCTGAAACATGTATGGCCTGATTTTGTCCAAACATAGACTTAAAAGTTATGAGCATTCAAAGCTGCTGTAGAGCTGACACACCTGATGTCTTTAAAGGGTCATTTGTATATATCCTGCGTTGCCTCAATACAAGAGGTTTAAGGAATCACTTAGTGGAAAATTTAGCCTTGCTAGATTTTTCTTTTGGTTTTTACTGATTGTTTTTTCTGTGTAATCTTTTTACTCATTGTTCTAGCAAAAAAAGTGGGTAAATAGCAAGCTTTTGTAATGGGATTTTGTTGTAGTTCTAAAAGATTTGACAGACCCTCCCCTACACTCTCATGCTGAGGTGTGAAAAGCAGTAAATGTCCCCTGCTGTACATTTACAAGTGATGAGTAGTAGGACTTCAAACTAAGTCTGTCTGCTACTTCCCAATGCCTTCAGTGGGAAGCTTTTTCTCTGTCATGAATGCTACAGAATTAAAATGTGCTTTACTAGTTCTTTAATTCTTTATGTCATGTTCACCCTCCTTTATTTCTATTTCATGTTTATTTATGCTTTGGTAACCAAGAAAATGAACTGGTCCCCATAACCTATTCAGCCACGACTTGGGCTACTTTGGCAAAGATATTAACAAGTATTAAATGCACTTAGCGATACAAAGAGGAAAAAATACTGATATAAAAACATTGACCAAGACTACGTATGCAAAACATAGTCAATAGGTTCATAGGTTCATAGATGTGTACTAGGCTAATGGCCCTGGAGCCTTTACAAGCCTAGCACATAGAAGTGCCCTGGCATCGTGCCGCCCGATGTTAGTTCCCAGTGCCTCTATCAAGTTGAGCCAATGGAGTGATCCTCAGAGTGAACTTTGTATTTCCCATCCACTCATCAAGATTTCTCTTGAAGATGGCCAGTGAAGTGCTCTGCTTGACATGTATGGGAAGTCTCTGGGTTATGATCCTGTTCCTCCAGCATGTTCTGTTGATTGTGGTAATGAGGTTGAGGTCTCTGGAGCATGTGGTGTGGAGGGATTTCTTTAGATGCAGCATTTCTAACAGAGCTGGGTCAGATATGTCTTTGTAAGTCAAGCAGAGATCGCCTCTTAGTAGACAATATGAGTCAGAGAATAGCTGGTGTTTTTTGAGTCTGTCCACATAGGATATGTGTTTAAGGCCTAGGATCCTCTTCATGAGGTACTTTTGTGGCCTTTCAAGCTGTTGCATGTGTCTAGTGAGGTATATGCCAAATGGGGCATTGTACTCGATGGTTGGCCTAATGAGGGAAGAGTAGAGGGAGATGATGACCTCTTTCTTCCTGACGCAAAACCCTTAGTAATGAGATGTGCAACATAGAAGGACTTTCTGACCACAGTGGCAATGTGGTGGTCAAAGGAGAGGTTGATGTCAGCCTGTGTCCCCGATCTCATATAATGCCTTTAGTGTTCAGTGGGCTCCCATCGATGTAGTAATTAGTGGGAACTGAGTATTTCCCAGAGGGGATGATCACGCATTTTTTGGCATTAAGCTTAAGGCCATGGTTTAGACACCAGTCATTGGTCTCAGTGAGGCCTTTCTGTAGGATGTCAACATCACTTGGTGAGTTAGTAATGGCTCGCAGCTTGCAGTCATCCGTGAACTTGGTCAGCCAGAGTCCCTCCATGTTGGCCTGGACATCTGAGAAGTAGATGCCAAATAAGAGAGGACCCAGGACTGATACCTGTGGGACTCCACCCATGACTGGTCAGCAGTCTGACTTGGAGTCCGCTACTTTCACACTGTGGGTTCTATCTGTGAGCCAATTTGCAACCTATCTGGTGATATAGGGGTTGATGCCTAGTTTGGTGAGTTTATCAATAATTCCTGAGTGGGAAATAGTATTAAAGGCCTTGGCCAGATTGAGGTAGGCTGTATGAACTGCCTTGCCCTCATCCACAGCTCTGGTGACTGACTCAAAGACGTCAATCAGGTTGAGCAGGCATGATCTACCTTTCACAAAACCAAATTGTGTAGGATCTAGAGTTTGGAGATTCCTTATATCCTTGTTAATTAGGTCCATGATGATGCACTTCGTAGCCTTACATATCAGACTCATCAGGCTAATGAGGCAATAATTCCCAGTGTCTGTAGTTGCTCCCCCTTTATGGGAGGGATGACTGTAGCAGTGCACCATTCAGTAGGGACAAAGTCTGAGGGGAGTCTGTGATTAAACAAGGGTCACAAATGTGGTACCAGTTCACTTTGTAGTTCATGTAGAACACATCCAAGGATATTGTCTGGTCCCATGGAAGCTGTATTCTCTGCCTTGGACAATGCAGCTATAACCTGTGCTGTAGTAATGCTGGGTGCCTGGCATTCCCCCATGTGACAGTGACCAATAAAATATTAAGCAACATTTACTTGAATGTATACATTAATGCTGCTTAACTCTACTATGTTGCTTATTATAAATAAGGAACTGAATGCACACATTTTGTATATATATATATATATATATATATATATATATATATATATATATATATATATATATATATATATATATATATATATATATATATATATATATATATATATATAGAAAGAGAGATACTGAAAATCAGTGGGAATCTCTAACCATGGATATGATAAGCATTCCTCTCTGGAATTATGTCAAAAAAGCATAAAATACAATTTTATAAACAGTATCAGTGCATCTAGTTGATAGGGTTGCCAGTTGTCTCTTATTCTGCAGTTCTGTCCTCTGTGTCTGGTGTGTTGGGGGAATTGAAAATGATAAATGTGTTGGTAATTTACAAGAAAAAATATGTTCTGACTTGTCTCTAAATGTAGTATCAAAAATCTTTGATACTAGATTTGTTATCTTAACATATAGTAAACTATTATAAATAACCAACATTAAAAGCTTAGCATTTCAATACTGTGTTGCTGCTTATGTAAATTTTGTCAGACGAGTTGACAATTGCCTTTAAATCCCTGACTGAACGAATTGCTTTGTTTTGCTATGAAAGGGGAGTGTTACGTTCTCTTCTTCTCTGCAATAAAAACAGTGGAAAACAGTTCTACAGCTTTCTGTCTTTTTATACCAGCTGCTGTGTTCCTAACATTAACAGGATTAATTGCCCATCTAAGATTTACAGCAGTACCTGACAGGGCAAACTAAAGATTTAACTATGATATGTCATGCGGATGGTGACAAGTTCCTCTGGAAAGTATGTGAGAAGTTGAGCTTAAAACAAAGTAGGTGGGCTTACCCTTCCTTTGACTCCAATGCAAGGAAATAAAAGTCTTAAATAGTAGAAGCAGGTTTCCGGTACCTATGCAATTCTGGAACCATATTCTAGGGAGAAAAGAAACCTAAATATCGAGTTAAACTGTAGGTGAGGGCAGAATTTTCCTTTAATATTTCACATCTAATTACTGTAATAGTATTGAAGTGCACATATTTCTTTTTGTAGTACAGGGACAAAAAAAATGTTCCAGCACTACTGTCCTGTAAGATATTTACTTCCTTATCAGGAATTCATATTCAAATTTTTCTCAGGATCTGTCCTCCTTTTTATTGTCCAGCAAACCATGGCCAGTATTCACAGTCAGTTACGCAAATGATTTAAGGCAGTCTGCGATGTTCATGGATGAGCACAGCTGTGCTACAATTCAGAGAGGTTGTTTATGCAAATAAACAATTTTTGCTGAGGCACAGTAAGGTGGAGTCAGGTAAGCACAGGCTTTGTATTTTATTTTATATTATTTATTTATTTTACATTTGATTACCAGGAAAGTCCGACTGGAACAAGGTCCATTTACAGCATAGGCCCAGGGAGTAAAGCTCCATAACATAACAGCACAAATACAACAAATGACAAAAGATTTCTGTACAGTGGCATATATACAATCAGAGCTCCATATCATAACATAACAACACAAATACACAAATGACAGAAAATTTCTGTACAGTGGCATATATACAATCAAGGAGATTTATTGTACATTAGTTTGATTTAAGCAAGCTTGGTATATAGATAGCAAACTTTGGATATAACTATTGGCAGTACAAAGCATAAAAATGAAAGAATGCAATCAAGAAAGTTGATGCTATTCAGGAGATATGTCACAGTGTAAGAAATAGTTTGTAGGATAGTAGTCCCTGGTAGGGAGTATTTGAGTAGTACAAAAAAGTTGAGATAAGCAGTAAGGAGATGAGGTGTGGCAAGTTTGGAGGAGAGCAGAAAATAATTTATGTGATGCAAGGACAGAGCCATGATTGCAAGAGGTGTGACTTAAGTGTCGACTTAAAAAGTGAGATGGATGGTGCAGAGGAGATATTTTGGGGGAGGTTATTCCATTCCCTAGCAATGGTGTGAGAGAAAAGACCTTTCCCTGCAGTGTTATTGGCTTTGGTTATGTAGAGCAGGGATTTGTTGGATGAGCACAGAGGGTGATTTCCTGAATATTGGTTTAGAAATTGGTTAAGGGCTGGGGTTTTCTGAGTGTTCCTTATTATGTTGAAGGTGAGGACTAACTGGTGATAACTAATTGGCTGAGGGAGTTTTAACCACTGTAGTTACTTCAGGGCAAGACAGTGATGACTTTTAAAAGTAGAGTTATTTGCGAATTTTGCAATTTTATTGTAGCATGACTTATTTGTTTAGGTCTGTTTTCCTGATATGAATTAGGATTGGTGATACATACATTAGGGTAGACAAGAAGTGGGTTTGGGCTAGGGAGATTCTTGCTTGGTCCGATAGGAATTGTTTGTGTTGTATGTATAGGGTTCCTAATTTCTTGTGTACTTTGTAATGGTTTGTGAGATATGTACATTAAAGTTTAGAACCTTATCTATTTCAACCCTGAGCAGCTTAGTGTGAGGGGAGGGGAAGATTGTGGTCCCATTTTTGGAGGTGATAGTGAAGGTTGGAGGTGTGGTTTTGGATTTATTGGTGGCAAAAAGGAGTAATTTGGTCTTGTTGGGATTTAGAATAAGTTGGATATTAGTAATTCATTGTTCCACGGAGCAGAAGGATTCTTGGGTAAGCTTTTGAAGAGTGGTTGTGGATGGGACTGAGCAGATTAGGGTGGAGTCATCTGCGTACTGTATAAGTGATGCATGCAGGGTGGAAGTATGCAGTTTGTTAGTGAAAATGGTGAATAGTAGAGGACCCAGTATTGATCCTTGTGGAATGCCTATAGTAATTGGTAATAGAGGTGACAGTGTACTTTGCCATTTAACTGATTGTTTTCTGTCAGAGAGATAGTTTCTGAACCATGAAGTAGTGGAGGGGGGTGAAGGACAAGGTGGACAGAGTGTCTAAGAGTAGGTTATAGGAGACCATATCAAATGTTTTTGATAGATCTAAGAATATGGCTGAGACAAAGTTGTTGTTTTTTCTTAGTTGATTAATCTGATTGGTAAAGGAGAGTAGAGCAGTAGTTGTACTATGGTTTGGGCGGAAACCATCCTTTGTGGAGGAAAGGAGGTTTGGTGAGGATAAGAAGTGCATTACCTGGGCGTGAATACATTTCTCCAGAAGCTTGGAAAGGGGGGATAAGATAGCAATTGGCCAGTAGTTTGATAGTTCATAGGAGTTACCGCCTTTGGGAAGGGGAATTATATATGACACTTTCCATAGTTGGAGTATGTAGGTTTCTTGTATAGAACGATTTATAAGAATTGAGACAGGGTAGGCTAGTGATTCTGCAGTTAATTTTAGAAAATTAGTGGGTAAACCATCTGCTGCGAGAGTGGTGGGTTTTAGTTTAGAGAGTAGTTTTTTAACTGAAGAGGTTGATACAGGTGAGAGTGTAAAGATGGATATGTTAGTTTGTTCTACAACTGGTGTGTTTTTAGAGTTATTGGTGGATAGTTGGGTAGATAGTGTAAGGATAGATTCTGTGATGTGATGGTTGAATTGTGAAGCTATGCTATCATTATCAGAATTGTTGTTGGGAGATGGGGTGGTGGTTTTTCCAGGTTTTAGAAGGGTATTGATGGCCTGCCAGAACTTTTGGGAGGTTCTAGAGTGCTTGTTTTGGATGTCTAGGAAGTATTTTTTTATCTATTTTTGTTTGAGTTTTGGCCTTATTTCATAATTCTTGATATCTATGTCTGTCTTGATAGTGTTACTCTTTTTCCAGTTTTTCCAGACATTATCTCTGGCTTTTTAATAAGGCGTTTGTTGTCCTATTTAGCCATGGGGCATAGTTAAATTTAGTCCTCAGTTTCCTGATGGGAGCTGGTATATTTAGTACATTCATGAAAGTAGTATTAAAAAAAATCAACTGCCTGATCTAATGGTAGAGTTTTTAGTGGGTTCCAGTCATGTTGCTGGAACATACTGTTAAGAGTTTGTGGATTGACTTTGGGCTCATCCCTAGTTTCCTTGAATAGCATGGATTTGGGTAGTTTTGCCTGTTTATGAAGGAGGAATGTGGGGTAGTGGTCACTCAGTGTATTAGGTAAGCAGCCCACATGATAATTTTCTTTGGGAAGATTAACTAGTGTCCAATCTAGAATGAAGGTTCTAGTGGATTTTTTCTCTACTCTGGTGGGTTCTTGGATTAGTTTTGAGAATCTGAATAGGTTAATATGGTTTGAGGGATTTTTGGAGTTGCAGGCTAGCCAGTCTATGTTTAGGTCACCTAGCAGGATAGTTTCTTGGGATAGGATGATTGTGGCCCACTATAGTATATCCTCTATTATAGGTGAGTTATTTTAACAGCAAAGGAGAACATAGAATTACTGGCACACACAGCTCTCAACCTCTTAGCACAAGAAATCTTGACAAAGCCTAAAATAATCAGTAAAAACTAAAAGAAAATTCTTGCCAAGCTAGAATTTTCACTATGTAATCCCTCAAACCTCTTGCATTAGAGACATATGAGATATATACAAATAGGTGTTTCAGCTATAGGGCAATTCTGAATACCAATGACTTTTTTTCTTTTTACATAATTTAGTAGGAAAGCACAAACCAATGAAATGAAACACACTAACTGTAAACATGAATATTCAGTCTTATTATGGCTTCATCAGCACAGTACACATGGATTGTTTGAGTAAGCATGCGAAACACAGGGCTGTTATACCAAGCTGACATCCATTACCATTAGGGTGTCTGTAAAATATCCCAACTAACAAACTAAAAAAAAAGAGTAAAAAGGTCACACAGAAAAACCGCTCAGTAAAAACTAAAGGAGAATTCTAGTTAAGCTAGAATTTTCACTGTGTGATCCCTCAAACCTCTTGTATTAGAGGCACATGGGATATATGCAAATGACCCTTAAGAAAATCAGATGTTTCAGTTATATGGTGATTTTGAATGGCCATGACTTTTTTTTCTTTTTAAGTCATTTAATGGACAAATTCAGGCCAATAAAGCCAAACCCCACTAGCTGTGGACATGCATGTTTCAGCCTTGTGATGTTGGGAAAGGCCCCAAAATAGGGACAAATTTTAAATATTGCTCTTATAAACTTAGAGAGTTGCAACAATAACAAGATTTGTGTTTTCATGCATTTTCTGAAGAATATTTTGCCTGAAACTTAACTTTATGAAATTATTTAGTGACTTCAATCCTCAGTGATCTGCCAGTAAACCACAATTTTTTTGAGGGACAGACCAAAAATATGAAGCAAAAATCTAGACATTCTACAAAAATCTGTACAGTTGAGAAATATGCACGCAGCCCTGTACATATTATAGCTGGAGTATTCTCTTCCTATACAGCTGTTTATACCAAATGTGCTTATGCAAATGTTCATATAATGAGATTGAAATGATTTACACCATTTGTGATTCATAGTCTGATTTTCCCACTTTTCCATGCTGGTCACAGATGCGCTGTATAAAGAGAAGCTTCACTAAATGTATCAGAGTTACAATCAGTGAAAATGTTGTCACTTGCTGCAAACTTTGGGCCAGAACCAATGGTGCTCACCAGCCAAGAAGGAGAAAATATAAGCAAAGGATTACTCATTATAGCTTTGGTAATCAGGAAATGCTTGATAGGTTTAATGTGGACAGGGACATTATAATGATCTTAGTGTATATGTTTGACCCCCCCCCCATAGAGTCACTGGAGGAATGCGTGGACTTTATATTCCTGTGGACACAAAGGTATGCATAGCCCTCACTATACTTGCTACAGGGAACTTTCAGAGACAGACTAGGGAAACATTGAGGATCTCTCATGCTTCGGTTTTGAGGATACTGCAGCAGCTCCTGGATGTACTCTTGGCAAATGTGCATCAGTTAATATATTTCCCAGTGTCACCTCAGGGCCTAGCCAGGGTTATGCCAGCCTTTTATGGACTAGCACATTTCCCTGAGGTACTCAGTCTGATAGATTGTACCCAAGTTGCAATTAGGGCCCCTCCTGATCTGCGAGGGGAGTGGTACTGCAATAGGAAGTGCTGCCATTCCATCAATTACCAGCTAGTGTGTGATGCATGGGGGTGCATCACCAATGTCTCTGCCCAGCATCCTGGCAGTGCATATGATTCCCATATCTGCTTTTCCTTACATGGTAGGATGGCTGGTGGTCATTTTGTTGCTAAGTTGAAAAATCATTTTTTTGTTTGTTTTTTTGTTATATTGTATTCAAGTAGTTACTCACATTAAAATATATTGTTGAATACTATTTTTTTTTTTTTTTTGCTTTCTCCCCCTCCCAATTTTTTCTCTCCGTTTTTTTCCAGGTGATGCTGAATATCCACAGGAGCCATGACTCATGACACCAGTAAGAAATCCAAGTGGAACTGCAGTGAAGACATATACCACATCTCTGTTGCAGACCCATATTGTTATTAAGGGGGTCTTTGGCCTCCTAAAGAGCCATTTCAGGTGTCTGGATGAGTTTGGAGGTGCTCTTCAATATGACTCAGCTACTGCATGCAGGATGTTTATTGTATGCTGCATTCTGCATAGCATGATCATGCATTGGTCTGCTGGTGAAGTGACCTATGCTGTCACTGTAGCTCCTAGTTCTAATCCCACTGTGATTAATGAGACACAGCCAGAAGCAGTAGTAAGGAACCCCATGGGGTAGGCTCTTGTATGGCATGTGCTGTGCATGCAAAGAGGTGGCTCTAGTTCAGAACTATGTAACATGGCATTCAGGTTAGTGTTTATTGTAAAAAACACAGAGTATAATTGATGCATGCAGTGATATGTGTTTGATTTTCTGTGTTTTGCATGGTCTGCTGTCATTGTTCATCTGACATTCTCTCTCATCTTAAAATATATTCTTTATTATTTGTTAGAAAATAATACTTATTTTATTGATATGCATGAATGCTCACTGATTCCTGCTCAGTGATGTCAAAAGGTATGAAATAGAAAATAATTCACTTTTAATGAATAACTTCTGCTTTAATGATTGCTTAATTATATAAAAGTAAGGAATATTGACAATAATGAAATACTTCCTGAGTTAACACATTGCAAGTGTAAGGAAAATTACTTATATATTTATACTGCTTTTTTTATATTCTGTCTCATCTTAAAATATTTTTTAACTGTTAGACAATAAAACTCATGTTATTGCCATGCCTGTGTGCACACTAATTCTTGTTTTGTGATATCAGAAAACATCAATAAGAAAATAATTAATATTTTTGTCTTCTTTCATGAATAATTTCTGCTTTAATGTTTACTTAACTATACAAAAGTCAGGAATATTGGCAACAATGAAATACTTCTTGAGTTAATGCATCACAAATTTATATAATGCTTTCTTTATATATGTCATTTCTTCTTAGGTTATTCTGTTGTTCTGCACATCAGATTAATTTATGCTGTCATAAACAATAAATTCTGATCTCAGAAACTATCATCATTTGTGCAGTAGGGTGGGTGAAGTGACAGCAGTGTAAGTTTACATAGCAGGATACTCATTTTAATGTGTCATTTGCTTATGATATATTTCTCCTGAAATTTTTTTTTTCATTATTATTTTTATGTTTTATGTACCTGTAGGAATGGTAATCCATGTAGCATTGCTTTTTGACTAATATTCATTGATGATGTACTTACTCATACTCATACCCTGGAGGACTCTGACCATTTCCAGCTGACTCTCTGTGACAGCAGCCTGAGCCCTAACAATGTCACAGCACATTTCCTGTTGGGCAGCCAGTGATTTACATGCTTCCTATGGTAGCTGTAGGACATTTTTGTGCCTGGTTCCCCTTTGTAAAGGTGCTACTGTGGATACCTCTGTGCACCTGCCATTATCCTCAGAATGTCTCTCTGGGTTTGTAGATACTGGTGTAGAGGTGCAGGGAGTTCCCCCTGTACAACCATGAATGCATGTCAACTTGAGCTTGCTTTGTGTTGCACTGTCACTTTCTGCCAACTTACTAACATGTTGTGGGGTCAGAGATCCTCCCATTAAACATGGGGACTGCCTGCCACTTTCCTTAGGCTGCTTCATAAACATAATTATGGCATCATCATCAGCAGCAGCAGCAGCAGCACCCATTCTGCCGATGACATCATCCAAATTTATTGGCATGCTTGAACTGTTTTTTGCTGATGCTGATCCTGTAAAAAAATTTAAAAATGAATGATAATAATGCAACAGAATACAGTACAGTATACTTACAAGGGAATGAGTGAGAGACATGCTAACCACAATGCCTTCATTTCCATTCTTTACTTCTGTACGAGATTCAACTAATAATAATTAATTGTGACATGTTTAATTACATTGTCCCTTATTTGCATTCTCTTCTTTCTATATATAAATGTGTTCTATTGATTTTAAACCATCTTTCATGAGCACGAGAGTTGCTGTTACAAATGTTGATATGATGGAGCAGTGTCCACACCACCACTAAGTATTCCTGTGCCACCATCTTCTGTGTCATAGTCTTCCCCACAGATGGAGAGAAGGTATTCCCCATGTAGATTTAATGAATAAGATTCAGAGCCCCCTCCCATTCATGCAGAGGTATGGGAAATTGCATTCTGCCTGGCCTGCTTCTAGCATGTCCTACCATATCATTTGCCCTTTTCTTGAACTGTGCCAGTGCTCATTTTCTGCCTCCTGCTACACTGATTTCAACAACTACTTGTGTTTTTCTGGGTCTCCCTTTACCAAAAAGAAGTTTCATATGTGTCCTAAGTGCTGCCATGAGGACATGATTTTCCTCATGGCTAAAGTTATCCTTTTTCTGCTTTAATCCTTAATTTTCAATCAGTACTACACAAAAAAAAAAAAAAAAAACAATAAAAAAAAAAAACGGGCCACACATAAATTATTACAGTAATCTTTGAATGCAATCAGGTTTGACAGTACAAAGCACTGGCCAAGTCTTCCTGTAACCCACATTAAATAAAACTGTTACTTTGCATAAACCACATAATTACATTATATAAATCTCAATATAGACACAGAAATGTACAATATGTTCCCTACAGGTCATGAATGCAAACCCTTTTGCCACAAAAAGCATCTTTACCCTAACCTCTGCCATTGTCATGTACTGATAATGCTGCCATTTTTTATTCCTCAATGTCTCTCCAAGAAGTCAGATTTATCTCACATGCCAGTTCATGTCCTTAGCACAGCAAAACCTCTGTAGTAAATTACTGCATGAATACCCATTTATGCACAATCAGTAAATTATACCAGAGTAATAATCATTTTCTGTCATTTCCACTACTGCTGTCATGAAATCCAATTTCAAAATGACAGAAATGAATCAGTAAATTCCATCATAACATGCGCATCATACATGTAAGCTCATTACAAACTACCCTTATTTCAATAATCTAATAATATTTTGTGCTTCTTATTAAAGAATAATAATAATATATTTTTTTTAATTTCCTTAGTGTAGTTTGTGGTATCCTAATGCATTTGCTGCCTGTCTCTGCTATTGGTGAATTAATAGGGTGATTCTCCACTTACTGCAAAAATTCAAGGCCATTTACATGTGTTATATGCAAATTAGGCAAATTTACATTCATGTCTATGGATCGTAGAGTACACAAATATGTCCCGAAGTATATCAGAGAATTTTGACATTTTACAGATTATGCAAGCAAGTCCAGAGTAACATAAATGCATTTCTGAATGACATGGACATGCAGCGGATTATTCCACAGCCCACAGCATTCCCAAGCTTGCTGCAGGAATGTATGGATAGCCCTAGACTAGACAAAATCAGAATGCAGTTTTAAAAATAATCCAGTTAACTGAATATCAGGTTTGCAGCAACTGGAAGTGCAATCCTTGTCCATCCAACATTGTGTTTCACAGCTAAGCAAATCATAACTTCCTAAAACTTAAACTTAACACACATAGTGAAAAAAATAAATAAAATAAAAAAAGCTTCTACTGTACAACATGACACGTACTGGAGTTAGGGTACAAAAAACTTTTCCCAATAAGTATTATCATTAAGAATTATTAACTAGTTATTAATTAATTATTTCCATTTTAATCAAACGTAGAAGGGAAAGGTGAATGTTTTTTCTTAAGAAAAAATGTGACAAAGCAGTTTTGGTTAAACCAAACTTGCTAATAATATCAATAGCTTTTGTAATGACCATGCTAGCAAAAAGGTTTGGTTAAGGTGATGTCGCACCCCACAGGGAGTAGTCCTAACACTGATTAATACATCCCTGCCCATGCTTTGCTCAGTCTTGTTCTGGCACTTAAAAAGATGACAACTCCTGTGAAGACACAAAGCTGCTCTCCTAGCTGGTTCAAAAAGGAGACCATGATCATGTTCTACCTTCTGAATGATTTGTATCAGGATAAGACTGAGGCATGTACAAGTCACAGCACCTAGAAAGAAATCAATATCTGTCAGGAGATGTGTCAACACCTGTCAACCCTGACAGGTATAATCCATGCCAGCCAGCAGTGCTGTCACTATTATGATGATTTAGAGAAGCATAGTGCTGACCAGCTGGCAGAGTGGCTAGACCAGGTTGCAGTGAGAACGCCAGAGTTCTACACTAAGTAAAAAAAGTTATCATAAATGAGTCATATTAAAGATAAAAACATTTAACAACTTGGCATAACTAAAGGTATTTTCAAAGAAAGATAGGTGTACCTGAAAATGTTACTTGCAATTCTATTATGAAATGCAAAGGAAATCACAAGCATGTTTGTAATCATACAGTCATCTTTTTAACAGAGATGCATATTAGTAATGGGTTAACAGATTTTAATAATATATATGCAAATATCACATAAATGTATTAAAATAATCTATATATGTAATTCTGAGTCATATACTGGGTTATAGGTAAAAGTTTTTGTGACCAGATATATAAATAATGGCATTAAAATTACAACTGCACATGTAAAATGTATTATGAATGCATAAAATGACTTACTACATGAAGACAGTTTTGTGTAGGCCATAGAAATATAACTAAAAGAGTTGGTTAACACATTTGTTTGTTCAAAAGTATTTCTACCTGCATGTACAACATGGCTGACGTCTGTGACACCACACAATAGTTAGACTGGAGATTGAGGGAGGGGGGGTGTGGGTGTTGCTGTGTCAAGTAAATGACCAGCACAAACTTTACTGAAATCTACATTACCTATCAAATCAGACACATTTACACAGAAAAGGAAATACAAACTTGCATGAATTGCTAGATTTCTGTGTTTCAAAATTAGTTATACCTGAACACAGTGTTGCACGTGCTGTATTTTGAAAACAGCACTCAACACACATTTCATGCTTATTTTCTTCTTGAATGATAGGGAATATTGACACAGTGTTACACTAATTCATAAAGCTCTCTCTATCTCTCTCTCCATATATATATATATATATATATATATATATATATATATATATATATATATATATATATATATATATATATATATATAGATATATATACATATATATATATATATATATATATATATATATATATATATATATATGTATATATACATATATGCGTGTGTGTGTGTGTGTGTGTGTGTGTGTGTCTGTGTGTGTGTGTGTGTGTGTTTGTGTCTGTGTGCATGTATAACAAGTTCAAATAAAGGTAAACAACCACTGCCTTCTCTCTTTTAATTATAGCTGAGGAAGAAATGAAGTATAAATGCCAACAACAACAGTGAAGAGGAGAAGCGCAGGTTGAATTTTCCGGTAAAGTCCAACAGATTTCTATCTTACTGGTTTGCAATGTGCATAAGAAGCAGAAAAAAACGTTTTATAATCATTATATTTTTGTAAAAATAAAAGGGAAATATGTGCCTGTACAACTGCTGTGCTCTTTTTTTTCAACCTTTTTCTTTATTTGCAATAAAACAATATTTTATAGCTTTGCAGATGAAGGAAAAACAACCGAAACCATTCCAGTTGAAGGTAATGTATTTGCTTTTAACCTGATTATTTTTAGCACTGTATTGAATGCATTGCATGTACATAACTTGGGAGATCCACACACCCCTTCAAGAAGTCACAAGCTCTTATTATTTTCATTCATCTGAAGGATGCATAGCACTGCTCATAGCATCTTCCTAAGTACGCAAGCACTTCTCAAATCCTACTCCCAATGTATACATAAGCACTTCTAGTACACAAGTTTTACTTCAATAAAGAACTTACTGAAATATTTCAATAGTGTATGAAATGGGATGTAAATAGGATTGTGTGGATTTATTGTGCTTTTCTGTTTTCTGTTTACCCACCCCTTTTTTTCTCATTTTTTGTTATTTTGGGTATACATTTCTTTCTCCTTTATTGTTTTGTTTCTCTTGCATTTATTTTCCTTTTTTTACAGCTTTATACACATCAAGTTCAGGATGGGCATGTACCTCCCAGGAAAGGGACATATCACCTTCTGTCCGTATGGGGATGTCCACACAGGGTCGAAGTGGAGGTACCATTCATGCAGGCACTCCTGCATGTGGCTGCCTGGCAAGCTTAACTGAAAGGGAGCCCTGAAGCTTGGTAGAGGACGTACTAATGCAAGTAGTGGACAGGAGAATTCAGCCAATCAAAGCCTGTCTTCAATTTGTAGAAGACACAATCTCCCAGTTGGTGGTGACCACCATACCAACGCAGGCCTTTACCTCCTCAATGTCAGGGTCCTCCACTGCAACATCATCTGGCAGTGGATGTGTTTGAGGATCTGTGGACAGGACTCTAGCTGACAGTTTCTGAGCCCTTCTTCCCCTATCCTTTCTCATACACCCTCTTACCTATTTTCCATCCACACTACCTGTCATATAAAAAAAATGATAAAAATAGAAGGTTAGCCCCCAACAAAAATATTGCACCCATCCTCTCCCACTTCATACAGCACAAACCCTCTTGATGTTTCCTTTGTGGGTTCCCCTTTTTGTTTTCTCTCTCTTTTTTTCAGTCTTTCCTATTTCTACTTTCTTTTCTTTAATGAAACTATCAGGGTGTCCACAAAAGGATAACCTTTTATAAAACATTATAGGTTCATAGGTTCATAGGTAGGAACTAGGCTATCTGCCCAAAGGCATTTATAAGCCTAGCCGGAATGTGTTGGCTTTCGCCGCCCCTTACATTAGTTCCCTGTGCCTCTGTCCAGCAGAGCCACTGAAGTGACCCCCAAGGTAAACTTTCTGTTTCCCATCCACTCGTCAAGGTTTCTCTTGAAGAGTGTTAGTGAAGAGCTCTGCCTAATGTAGATAAGAATCTTGTTCCAAAGGATGGGAAGTCTCTAGGACAGGAATCTATCCCTCCAACACGTCCTATTTATTGTTGTGGTGAGGTTTAGATCCCTGGAGCGTATGGCTCGAGTGGATATGGTATTCTTTAGGTGGAGCATATCCATCAATTCTGGGTTGGACATGGCCTTGTATGTCAGGCAGAGATCACCTCTAAGTAGGCGGTATGCAACCGAGTACAGCTGGAGTTTCTTCAGTCGAGCTGCATAGGGCATCTGCTTGAGGCCAGTGATCCTCTTGGTGAGGAACTTCTGTGGTGGAATTAGCTAAAGCCAGCAAGAAAATGCAGAAAAAATATACTTAATCACTCCAAAGTCTCTCTTTTGTCTTTCTGCTGCTGTAGAACTCTGCAGGGCACCAGGCAGGAGCTTGCTGAGATGTATACTATCACAAAAACCTTGCAAATGCCAGTTCTATAGCAGGGAAATGAAAGAGATAGAAATTAGCCCAAAATGGTCAATAAACTACTAATTTCTGGGCTGAAACCACTCCTCCAGGGACACATAGGCTGCTCAAAGCTATCTCTCTCACAGTGAACAGAGAAACTTCCTTCTATCCAAGTAAGGTATGGGCAAACACAGAAACTTGTAACACAGCCATGAATTTGGCACTAACCTGAAAACTGGACTAAACTAGCTTAGAAAGGAGGGGAAAAAGTATATTTTTTGTTTTTTTCAGAAAATAAAGCAGATGCAATAAAAAAAACACTTTAAATGCACAGAACTGGCTATCACAATTGAGTGTGTAGCCTACAACAGTTAAACAAGTAATTTAAACACAAAAACGACTTTGTTAAAGTGCAGACAGTAAAATAAGTACAGTATATAGCTGAAACAAGCTTTTTAAATCACAGAAACTCTAGGAAATTTGCGTTTTAGGTGGAATTAACTACAGGCAGCAAAGAAAATGCAGAAAAATGATACTTAATCACTCCAAAGTCTCTTTTTTGTCTCTCTGCTGCTGTAGAACTCTGCAGGACACCAGGCAGGAGCTTGCTGAGCTGTATACTTATAAACATATTTTCTTTTTAAAAAAAATCCATTTAAGCACCTTGCAGTCTGCAGATTTTCTTAAATGTTTTAAGTGTGACTGGTACCATGAAAGAAAATTGCCTGAATCTCCTTGTGTTCTGACTGTACTTCTCAAACAGTTTGGAAATATAGAGTATATTTTAGTGCATTTATTAAAACTGTATTTGCCTTAATATTGCTACAACTCATATGCTGTAGGTTACACTGCATCTGAATTGTTTTAGTGTTGTTTTAGCTGCTTTTCTGTATATATAGACTTTTCTGTATATGTAGACTAGCTACTTATTCTGTTGTATTACTGCCTCTTAAATCATTTTTCAGTTGTGCACTTGCCTTGCTTCATTTAAAAAGTTTTCAATTCCTGATTTTGTAGAGTTTTAATTGCATTTACTGTTTTGGGCTACACACACGTGTGTTAGCCTTTTCTGTGCTTATTTACTGTATTATTGCATTGTTTAGCCTGTTTTAAACAAAACAAAAAAAAAAACAACAAAAATACTACCTCGTTTGCTCATTTCCCACCTTTTCTAGCTAGTATAGTCCAGATCCCAGGCTTTGCTGGTTTCAGGACTTTATTTTCTGTGTTCAGAGCTATCCAGATCTTGCTGTGGTAGAGGGAAGTCCTACTGCTTACCAGTGGGAGTGGTGAGCATTGTACTGCCTATCTAACACTAGAGGAGTGGTTTCGAGCTCTGAAATTGTAATTTTATTAGCCATTTTGGGCTGATTTCTATCCCTTTCAACTTTCTGGCTTAGAAATGCATGTGTTTGCGCATTTTTTGCATCTTACAGCACTACTGGGCTATGATTAAACTATTGCAGGTGCCAGAAAGTCTGCTCTTCAAATTCTCCCTTAGAACTAGCTGGTTTCTCAGAAGTGGCACTAAAATCTGAAGCCCTGTGACTAGCACTTGCTCTAGAACCTGCTGGAAAGCACTAGGAAATCTTAAACTGATACAAGCACTCAACTCTCCTTGTTAATAAGGAAAAATTAATCATAGGCACTAAACAGCCTATAAATGCAAAGTACCTTGCAAAGGTAAGGGAAAACAGCTCATATACTTTACAAAAAAAGCACCTAAACAGGCATGTCCAAGGGTCAGCTTCTGGTGAATTCTCCTGTCCACCTGGTGAATCTGGACATACTGGGGCAGTGCAGCATCTGCCTCATGTACACAGACAATCCTCTCCTCCTCCCACCCAACACTACAACCTGCAAGAGATGTACTTACATAGCCAAACTGGAAGCAAAGCTCTCTCCAGCCAAGGTTGTGCTAGACAGTCAAGAGAAGAAGGTTAACACCTGCCCTACACCTCAAGCAACACATAGCCCTTCAAAACCCACACCATCAACACCCACACATAGCAACACTAAACGTACATATGCAGAGGCCCTTAACATTAACCTGTCCAAACAACAAGGACTTCCAAAGCTGAAACACAAACACCAGTCACAACCAAAATGAAACATAGCTCACAACACCAGTGTGCCACCCAACAACAGCCCCTAAGGCAAGACAACGTACCCAACACTTTAGTCATAGGTTACTCTATAGTCAGGCACATTGATGGCCCACTCACCAGGCTGAACAAGGAGAAAATTACAGTCAGCTGCCTGTCGGGTGCCAGGATCCACCACATAACGCATGCACTCAAGTCACTCCACAACAAGTACAAATACGACTCTGTCATTATCCATGTTGGAAAGAATGGCTTGAGACATACCTCCCTGGACTACATGAAAAGAGACATGGAAGCGCTCCTGGATCATGTGGCCCAGGCAGGTATGACCCTAGCCCTGAATAGCATCCTGCCTTTGCCCAGAATGATACCACAGTACAAGGACAAAGTGACTGACTTCAACAATTGGGTAAGTTTCTGGTGTCATTCAAAGGGGATCCACTATCTGTCTGCCTGGGATGACATGATCGACAAACCACGATTCTTTGCCAGATATGGTCTGCACCTGTCGTCCCTGGGATTCAGTTTACTGGCTAAAGCTCTTGCCACCCCTATATTGCCTTTTTTGGGCAAGCTTCAAAGGACAAAACCACCACCATAACAGATACAAGCATGCAAAATCTGAAGGTAATGCTACTCAATGCTAGAAGTCTAAACCTTAAAATGCATTCTCCTGAGGCACTCCTAAAAATGGAGAATCTTGATATCTGTGCAGTAACTGAGACCTGGTTCAAGGCTCCAGAGAGCACCCCTGCAATACCAGGCTACAACTCTTACCACACTTTTCGGCCACTAAAACAAAACTGAAACACTAAACATGGAGGAGTGTCCATATTCACCAATGATATTCACACTTCCAGGCTAGTTGCTCAACACAATGCATCTGAAATTCTCCAGCTGCAACTAACACTAGGTAAGACTGCAATCCAAATTTTAGCTTGCTACAGATCCCCACCATGCCCCAAGATTCTCACTACACCTTTCTAAACATATTGGAAAATATTAAGGTACAACCAAACACCCTAATACTAGGTGAATTCAACTACCCTGCCATTAACTGGGAAAACTACTCAGGTACCAACACCTTTTCCCAACGGTTCATGGAATTCATAAATTCCAATGCCCTGGATAAACTAATCCATTGTCCCACCAGGAGCTCCAGTATCCTAGACCTGGTCATTACAAACACGGGAGATAGATGCTCCACACCAGTGGTCACCCCCTCATTGGTCAGGTCTGACCATAAACTATTCACCCTTGACATCCACATCCCACCCCCACCCCCCAGTAAGGAAACCTCCATAAAAAGCTTCTCCAAAGCCAACTTCATTCTACTCAAGTCAGAAGTGACAAACTTCATGGCACCCATGCAGACAGGAGCTGAAAGTTCGACTGCTGAATCCTACACTAAGGCACTGTATGAGTGCATCCACTCGTGCA
The DNA here is from genome assembly GCF_019279795.1 of Protopterus annectens. NCBI lineage: Eukaryota > Metazoa > Chordata > Ceratodontiformes > Protopteridae > Protopterus > Protopterus annectens. The sequence continues at coordinate 1,968,503,186 of NC_056735.1, forward strand.
TGAATCGTGTCATCCCAAATAGAGGCAAGATACTCTCCTCCAAAAAAAGGAAGCCAATCTGGTGGTACCCTGCCATAAACAAACTATACAACAGAATGAAGAAATTGTTGCAGAAAAGAGGAAAATCCCTCATAAAATCCTCCAAAGCTAGTTATGAAAATAAAATTGCCAAAGATTCCAAAGACAACAACAAGGCATTCTATAGTTATGTCAAGAATTTAAATGGAAATTCTTAGATCTGCTCTGAGCTACAACAGAATGGAATTAAATATACTGATCCCAAGAATATTGGCAATATCCTGGCAGATCGATTTAGTGTCAAATTCACCCCCTCTCACCCCCTAAAGGGCCCATCTCAATACCCAAAGATTGCCAAATTTCAGTAATCATGGCCACACAGATAGGAACCACACTTTCCAAAACTAAGAATACAGCATCTATGGGACCGGATGACATCCCGGGCTGTGTACTATATGAACTACAAAATGAACTGGCACCTCACCTAAGTGTCATGTTAATCATAGCCTTACCTCAGGCTTCGTGCCCGCTGAGTGGTGCACAGCTACAGTTATCCCACTCCACAAGGGGGGGATCCACCTTGGATCCTGGGAACTACTGTCCCATCAGAGCCTGATCTGCAAGGGCATGGAACGCATTATCATGGAACTTATAAACAAAGACATTGGCAACCTTCAAACACTGGACCCCACCCAGTTTGGGTTTGTGAAGGGCTGAGCTTGTCTCTTGAACCTGATTGACTTCTTTGAATTAGTTTTCAGAGCTGTGGACAAGGGTAAGGTGGTCCACACAGCCTATCTGGACCTCACCAAGGCCTTCGACACCATCCCCCACTCTGGAATCATTGATAATCTTACTAAGCTGGGCATAAATCCCTACATCACTTGATGGGTTGCCAACTAGCTTACTGACAGAAACCAGACTGCAAAAGTAGCCAACTCCAAATCCAGCTCCAGACAAGTGACAAGTGGAGTACCTCAGGGTTTAGTCCTGGGACTGCTCTTGTTTTGCATCTACTTCTCTGAAGTACAGGCCAACACTAAGGGACTCTGGCTAACAAAGTTCGCAGATGACTGCAAACTGGGAGCCATTATTGAATCCCCAAATGATGTGGATATTCTACAAATGGGCCTTACAGAAACAGATTATTGGTGCCAAAGCCATGGGCTCAAGCTTAATGCCAAGAAATGTATAGTTATCCCCTTTGGAAAAAAACATGTACCCATGAATTACCACATAGTTGGCAGTACACTAAACACTGAAAGTGTGATGAGACACTTAGGGACACAGGTGGACAGTGGTCTTAACTTCGATAACTCCATCGCCAAAACAGTCAGGAAATCCTTCTATGTGGCATACCTCATCACTGAGGGCTTTTCATCCAGGAAAAAGGAGGTCATTGTCCCACTGTACTCATCCCTCATTAGACCCATTATAGAGTGCAATGCCCCATTTGGTATGTACCTTACAAGATATCTGCAACAGCTGGAAAGGCCGCAGAAATACCTCACTAAAAAAATCACAGGCCTAAAGCATATGCCCTATGCTGACCATCTAAAAAAACTCCAGCTATACTCTGTGGCATATCATCTACTCATAGGTGATCTCTGCTTAACATACAAGGCCATGTCAAACCCTGAGCTGTTGGACATGTTACACTTAGAAATCCCAATCCGTCAGAGCCACACACTCCAGGGATCTAAACCTTGTCATCATAATGAATAAAACATGCTGGAGGGATAGGTTTCTGACCCAGAGACTCCCCATACTCTGGAATAGATTGCCCATACATGTCCAGCAGAGTGGCTCCTTGGCCCTCTTCAAAAGGAACCTTGATGATTGGATGGGAGATAGGAAATTCACCCCTGGGATCATGTTAGTCACACTGCTAGACAGGGGTCCAGGGAAGTAAATACTGTGGGAAGAAATATCCAGGGAATTGTGAACCTATGAACCTATGAATTCCAATTTAATGTTAAAGTAACACAAATAAAGCACGCAAGTTAAAACTAATCAGAGACTAAAAGACTGTATATGTAGTCATATAAATAAGTAAATACCTACTAATGCTCTTTTTAAGCATAAATCAGAGAGAGGCACAAATCACAATTTTAAACTTGTAATATTAGAAATTTTATGCGAACATATGAGAGGAGGAAGGAGATTTGTTACTTAAACAGAGACTGCTGAAATGAAACAGATACTACATTTAAAAGCTCGCATTTCACCTGGCCTGAATGGCTTTGTGTCTTTAAAACCTTATTGAAGGAGAAGCATAACTGTAGTTTTAATTTACTATATAAACACTGAGACACATTTTACTTTATCATAAATGGCTGAGGAAGCCCTCTGGGCAAACGTTTTAACTTGTGTGTTTTATTTGTGTTACTTTAACATTAAATTGGAATTGCACAATCCTACTGCCTTGGTTCCAGTGATCTTTTGTTTATGGTTATGTGTTTTTGTAAAATTCGGTGAATTTACTGGAGGTTTGTTTATTTCTTGCTCTGCGTTAAGCATGACTGTGTTCAGCCTCTCTTGCCTGCAATATGTGGAAAAAATATATAAAAATCCTCATGATTTTGCAAACTAATTTGCAACTTTGTAGTACAGAACTTTATACAACTTACTCTTTTGTGATACTTGGGCATGTGTTCAAAAAATACTTCACTTTTCCATATCCATTGCAAATGACTTTCAATGACCTTATTTGCATATCCTTGCAGCACCACTATTCACAGATAACCATGTGTCATTTGTGAAGCACCAGACTATGTATAACAGCCCATATTTATGACAAATTGGCAACATTTAATTTAAACTATTATTAAGGGGTAACCACACTATATTTGATTATGAAAAAAAAATCCTCAAATCAGATCTATCTAATTTCCAAGACATCATAAATCAGCCAACATTGCCACCACTTTGGTGTGTACTAGCTAAATCATTAACACAAACATTTACTGAATCATCAGTTGCAAAGCAAGTTACAAATGCCACTGAAATTGTCTTAACAGTTCAGGAGACATTATTTCCTATTGCGTATCAATTCAGGAGAGTTTTCAGAGAACAGTGACTTGCTAATAAGCAAACCTGGCAAAAAAAATAGACTCTTGTTGTTCCATTTATTTTTTTCTCTGTTGCTCTTTGGGTATTTTCACTATCTATATTGCTTATAAAGTGTAGATCAATATGCATGTATATTCCTTGAAGAAGCTATCCAAGGGCTTGCACAAGTGTATAAATATGGAGCACCCGTCAGCCTGACTGCCATTTTGCAATTAACTGTTGAGATGTAAGCATGTATGTAAGTAAGGTCTGTCTGTTAACTAGTTCATTCATAATTTATGACACTATCCATCCTGATGTGTTTCTATGTATTAAAAAATATAAACGGAACCCCCTGTCTACTTGTCATTAATGTCAGAGAAGGACGAATGACATAGTGTCAGAAGTGGGATGTCTAAAGGACATAGAGTCAGAACTGGCATATCGATCCAAATGGCATGAAGTTAGAGGCAGCATGGTCAAAATGACAAGGCACTTGCTTAGAACTGGAGGAATATACAGGAGTGAATGATTCCTAAAATGTGCAAACTTTGCAAAACAGGTCAGAAACGAATTTCAGGTATTAAAACTTGCTCAGAACTATTTATTTGCCCATAATATGAAACGGGGCATACAGAACATTCTAAATTATATTCGCATAAACCAATGTGTACAATATTGATAAAAATATTCAAATTACTATGGAAAATGTTTGAAATAAGGTCCAAATTGCATAAAACGAATAGAATAAAGGGAAATAACTGCATTTTCACAAAGTATGTGTTTTCATATTAAGCAAAGATATTCGAATTATCAGAAGTGTATAAAGTGTTCCCATGTTTGTGCAGTATTACAGTATAGCTATTTTGTAGAACTACAGCCATTACAGGGCATATTTCACAGAATACAGCCATTACAGAGCATATTTCACAAAGTAAAGTATTTCAAAGAGTTTATTGTGCATTTGAATGTTATTACAATTTCACAGAACAGTTTGTTTGTACATAATTACAAGGGCCATATTTTCAATGTGTTTCTGTATACCTTGTGGGCATGGCAGATGGATTTCAAAAACCCAGTGCACTCGTGTTTAACAGTAATATTGCTGAGAACTGGAGAGTGTTTGAGCAAGAGTATGACATTTTCATACAGGCTGCATTTTCTGATAAAGATGGTCGTACAAAGTCATTCATTCTGCTTAATTTAGCAGGGTCAGAAGCCATAGAAAGAGAATGTTCATTTGTGTATGCACCTGTTATCTATACAGGGGAGGGGGGAAACATCATATTGTTGTACTGGCTTAGTCAAGGGAGGACCCCTGAGTACTTAAAATGTAAATTTAGAGAAATGTGTAATCCCCAGACGAATGTTACAATGGAAAGGCACTTATTTTACACAGAGGATCAAAGGTCTGGTGAACGTTTTGCAGCATATATAGCTCACCTGAGAAATAAGGCTAAAACATGCAGGTTTGGTGATTTAATGGATGAGTTGATAAAAGACAGACTTGTGTGTGGCATAAAGATGATGCTGTGAGAAAGATTTTGCTTCATGACAGTGATTTAACTTTAAATAAGGCCATTGAGATTTGTCAAATATATGAGCTCACAGAAAAGCACACAAATATGCTTACAAATGAGAATAGTTCTAGAAGGCACAGTGATAAAGCTCATGTTGATAGTATGCAATACCTGGTTAAAATAGACAGGCCCAAGCACATGGCAGCAGCTGTCCCAGAACTTTCCAGCAAATGCCAGAGGTCACACAGTCTCAATGAAGCATAACAGTGAGTGAGCAAACTCAAAGAATTGGCCCTAATCCAGTTTCACTGCCAACTGTCGTAATTGTGGTGGATGTCATGAATCTAAAAGAAAAAAGTTTAGCTTTTGGTCAGCAATGCCACAAATGCAATAAATGAAATTATTTCAAAAGGTTTTGTAAATCAAAAGGCCCACATTCTTTTATTAAAAGGGAACATTTTAAGAAATGGGTTGATCAGTTAGACAGTTGCAATCCTACTCTTTATGTTGATGGTGTTTCAGTGCTTCATAAAATAGTCAATGCAGTAGATTTAAGGGCAAAGAATGAAGTATTGTGTACTGTTCTGATAAATGATAAACCCATAGAGCTCAAAGTTGATACAGGTTCCAAGTGCAATGTTATATCAGCAGAAGCGTTTGCTAGAATCTGTAAAGGTGAAAGGCTTGATTAGGCAAGGTGTGTGAAGATGGAGGTGAAGAAATTCAAATCGAAGGCTCAGTAGTGCTTTGATGTTATTCTGCTGGAAGAAGCTACGACTTATTATTTTATGTGCTCAAGAGGCATGTCCAGTCATTATTAGTGCTCAGAGACAGTTTGAAAATGGGACTGTTTTCCTTTAATAAGGAAGTCCACCATGTTAGCTTAAAAGATCACTTCTCTAATTTTGCCCAGCACATTTGTTCTACTTATGCAGATCTTTTTGACAACAAACTAGGCAAGCTTCCAGTTGTGTACTCCATGAAGTTAGATGCAGAGGTCAGTCCAGTTATTAGGCCAGCACGTAAAGTTCCAATAGCCATGCAGGACAGAGTCAAAGCCAAGCTAGATAAAAATGGTGAGATAAGGTGTGATTTGTCCAGTCGATGAACCTACTGAATGGGTGTCTTCCATGGTGGTAGCTCATAAGAAAAGCTCAGATGACATCAGAATATGTATTGAGCCACAAGATTTGAACAAAGCACTTAAAAGACCTCATCATCCAAAGCGCGCAGCTGAAGAAGTTGCAGCCTTAATGCCAAATGCCACTATTTTTTCTGACTTAGATGCAAAGAATTCATTTTGGCGAATTCAGCTTGACAAGAAATCCGTATTGTTCACTACTTTTAGTACTCTGTTTGGCAGGTACAGATTTTTGAGAATGCCATTTGGGATAAATTCTGCAGGTGGTCTTTCAATGCACAATGGAACAAATTTTTTCTGGGTATCCTTGTGCTATTATAGTCAAAGACATACTGGTAAGGAGGTCATGATGAAGTTGAACATGACAGAAACCTCAGAAAAGTTCTAGAAAGGGCACATCAAGTGAATCCTAAGCTCAATCCACAAAAATGCAAATTCAGGCTACAGGAAGTTATTTATGTTGGTCATTTATTTACTAGCACAGGCCTATGACCAGACTCTCCTAAGCAAACAGCCATTCTTGGGATGGCTGCTCCAGATAATGTTCAAATTCTGCAATGATTTCTTGGCATGATCAACTACCTAGGCAAGTTCATTTCAGATTTGAGCCAACTTTCAGCACCACTCAGACAGCTGACAAATAAAGATGTAGCCTGGGCTTGGTTAGAGCAACGCCAAAGAGCATTTGATGTCCTGAAACTGAATTGCTAGTCCACCAACTCTCAGATACTATGGTGTTTATAAGCCAGTTACTCTTTCCTGTGATGCTTCAAAATGTGGTCTTGGTGCAGTCATTCTACAAGACGATGAACCTGTTGCCTACACATTGAGAACTGTTACCCAAGCCAAGATGCAGTATGCCCAGATTGAGAATGAGCTTTCAGCAATTGTGTTTGCATGTTCAAAGTTCTATGATTATGTTTATGGTAAACCTATCCAGATCGAAACAAACCACCAACCTTTAGTCACTATCATGAGAAAGCCAATACATTCAGCTCCAGCCCAACTGCAACATATGATGCTGAGAGTGCAAAAGTACAATTTCAGTCTTGTCTACAAGAAAGGCAAACTTCTTTATCTCTCTGATACCTTCATAGGTTCATAAGTAGGTACTAGACTATTTGTCCTAGGGCCTATACAAGCCCAGCCAAAAAGGTACCCTGGCTTTTGCCACCTTATCAAGATCACCCAGAAATTCTGCAGAACAGCATGAGAATGAGAACCTTGATTTTGAAGTCATGGAAGTGAGAAATTTTTCTTCCACACATATTGATGAGCTGAGAGTTCACACAGCTACAGATCCAGTTTTACAAAGGCTAGACTCAACCACTTTATCAAACAAGGATGGCCATCAAAGCAATCTAGTTTACCTCAAGAAGTGCAACCTTATTTTCCATACAGAGATGAGATTTTATCTGACAAAGGTATCATTATAAAAGGTCTGACAGTAATTGTTCCAAAGTCCTTGCAACCAGAGGATATTACTGTCTTGCTTTGTTATCACCCAGGAACCGAATATACCAAAAGAAGGGCAAAACGGTTAGTATTTTGGCCTTCTATGTCACAAGACATTGAGAGAGCACTTTCATCTTGTTCAGTGTATAATAGTACTAAGCCACATCAACAGAAGGAACCACTTCAGCTAAACCAGATTCCGGAACTACCTTGGTCGACAGTAGCCAGTGATATCTTCGAGTGGAAAGCTCAACATTATTTGGTGTTAGTAGACTCTTACTCTAATTGGTTCAAAATTGACTTGCTTCATAACCTAGCTTTAAGTATAATCATTACTAAGGCAAAGCATCATTTTGCAGTGCATGGTAGTCCATACAAAGTTACTTCTGACAATGGCACACAGTTTACAACTCAAGAGTTCAAATGATTTGCTGAAGAATAGGACTTTACTTATGTCACAAGTAGTCCACTGTACCATCAATCCAATGGTTTGGCAAAAAATTCAGCTCAAAGTGCAGAGCAGTTACTGGAGAAGTCAAAATGAGATAATAGAGATGTTTTCCTGAATTTTTTTGAATCTCAGAAATGTTCCTCATGATAAACATCTTAGTTCACCTGCTCAGAGGCTCCTGACAAGACAAACCAGAAGCACATTACCAATCAGTAGTCAATTGTTGGTTCCATGTGTCAGGAACAGCAGATCAGTGAAAGCCAATCTGTTGAAGAATCGTTTAACCCAGAAGTCCTACTACGATAAGACCAGCAAACTGCTCAATCCATTATGAGAAGGAGAAGTGGTAAGGATGCAAACATCTGAAGGTTATGATTGGATTGATGTTGTGAAGGATATTGGTCCAGAGCAAAGATCGTACATTGTGGACTCACAAGGAGTAGAGTTTAGGTGGAATCTGAAAAATTTGAGACCGGTGTCGGAGCCTATACCACAGCACATAGCCTATGAGAAAGACTATTTATCTCAGAGTGAGTTGTCCGGTGTTCCAATTCCAGAGGAAGTTCCAGAGGACATTCCTGTTCCTGTGATGAATCCAGAAGTTCCTGATATGAGTTGTGCACCGCAGAATGTCCCTGTTGCTAAATTTGATCCCAAAGGTTATGTTACCAGATATGGTCACATCTTTAAACCCTGTAGCAGATATGAAGCAACGTGGACATGAACACTGTGTTTTATTTCTAATGTATATAGTAATGCATGTCTAACTCATACTGTTTTTTTTTTTTCAAAGGGCAATATTTTTAAGCGGGAGGATGTAGATCAACATGTGCGTGTATATACCTTTAAGGAGCTATCCAAGGGCTTGCACAAGTGTATAAATGCTGAGCAATGCGTGAGCCTGACTGCCATTTTGTAGTTAGCTGTTGAGATGTAAGCATGTATGTATGTAAGGTCTGTCTGTTAACTAGTTTGTTCATACTTTATGATGATGCTGTCCATGCTGATGTGTTTTTTTGTATTAAAGTATCTAAATGAGACCCCCCCCCACCTGCTTGTCATTAATGTTAGAGAAGGACGAGCAATATAAAGCACAGTAAGTTAAGTCATGTTGAAATGTTTGGGCCCAACAGAGCAAGTCCTGAAACTCTGAGACTTAATAGCCAAAACACAGACTTATATATACTAAGTCCAAAATAGCCATTTCCAGAAATATTCCCTTTTCTCTGAGGTATGACAATCTTTGAGTTGGTATATACAGGTTTGTGGTGGGAGGGTTGTCCCCCTACACTGGAGGGAGGGCAGGAGGCTTGCCTCCATGGAAAATGGAAGTTTAAAGGAGAACGGCGATCTTCAAGATGAACTATTTTCCTCGGTTTTCTGCTTTTTTTAGCTTGTTGGCACACTGTATTGAGTGCCAATATTTCAATATGAAGCCCTACAGCAAAGCAACTTTTCCAATATAATTCGAGGTATTTAACATAACTCCAGAACTGCATTATAAATTATACAAATGTTTTAAAAGGTTTTTAGCAGCTAAATGCTTTAAAAAGACTTCCTGTTCATAAGGGATACAGTAGTCTGACCTGATATGTAGCGTACTATAAAACAATGTTGCATAAGAAACCTGGCTAATTGGTAAAACTACCAAATTCCATTAGTAAAATTATCAAATTACTGTGGTGCTGTGGTAGCGTTGTCGCCTCACAGTAAGACGCTGTCCGGTTCGATTCTCAGCTAGAGCGTCTTCTGTGTGGAGACATGCGTGAATGGGCGTACCTTTGTTGAAGGTTGTGCGTCAGGGCTGGTAACTCGGCACATAAAAATCAACTACCAATCATTAGCGGACCAGAGTTCTGCTGTGGCAACCCCTAACCAGGAAAAGCCAAAAGACACAAACAAACTGTATTATTTTCTTCCAACAGTGGCTGACTCAGTAAACAGTATATGATAATGCAATGAAGTCAGACCATGACCTGTACTACAACAAAAAATGCAAAGCTGAATAGCATTGTTTAACTTGGGTTGAAAAAGAAATAACAATATGCATATTCTCTACTTCAATGCAGATGTAAAAATGCTGTACTTGCCAGAAGGTGTGAGGTTTTTTTATTTGGGTAGACCACTGATTTATAGAGATCATTTTCAGTCTCGGCCTGGGATCACTGTCTGGCTAAATGACTTGCTCAGAGTCACACAGTGAGCAAACAGAGTGAGAATAATCAAACACTAGACCACAAGAAGCAAATTACCAATAAAAAGTCTTAATCCCCTGTGCCCACCACCAGACAAGTCATACATTTTGTGTTTATTTAACTAGGTTCTTTTGTTAATGAATTCAAACACTTTACCTCACATGTTAGCAAAAAACATTGATTATAACATATTACAACACAGCTCCCTGCTCACCTTACATCTGCTGTCATCCTCTTTACCTGCACCATGACACCTCTTCCTTCTTCTAACCTACTTCTCCTTTGTCATCACTGTATCACATTTTAAGACACTACTCAAGTATCCCAACCCTTCGTCATCCTTAATCTCATTCACCCTTGAATTTTTTTTCTACTTTTTCTATCTCCCCTCAGCTGGCCATCGGCTATCACCAAATCCTCTCCTCATTCACTGAGTTTCCTGGACCCACCTTAGCCTTCCCTTGGGCTCTACCTGTTTGAAGGCCAGAGAGGAGATCAAGGACACTGGTGTAGCTATCATACTGCTACCAGGGAGTGTGCCCTAACACATCCACCTGGTGGCAGCCTTGCAAGCTCCACTATATCTGCTTTTAGAAGGTGTATGCACACTTCCAGACATGAGCTAGCTCTAGACCCAGTGGTACACCACTTGCAGAGTGGAGTTTGTCAGGCTGTTAATAATGCTATTACAGTGAACCTAGGCTGCCCCACCGAAAGGTAAAGTGGTATCATATCCTCCTCCATCTAGAACATCCAGCATGTATGGCAATAGTCAAGCACAAGTCATGTGATCCAGAACATCCAGTACCTATAGCAATAGTCAAACACAAGTTGTGTGGGACACAATCAGGGCTTTATCAGTCTGAACCACAGGGCCCATCTCATATTTAGCAGTTGTTCCCTACTATTGTGCCTCACATCACCTTCAAAACTACCCCTCTATTATTGATATCTCACCCTTTCAATATTCCTTACCTCCAATTCCACATATACACATATTTAATTTCCAGTATATCTATCTCCCATACACTTTCTTGCACAGCTTTCTTGCTTTTCTCACTGTTGACACAATTCTGTACATAATCAGTACATATGAGCTGGTCTGTCTCCTATATGGCACACCTTCAGAAGACATAGCTAGCCTTCAATGGACATTCATACAGCTTAATTACAGTGATGTACCCTGTAGATCAATGTGTGTGTGTGTGTGTGTGTGTGTGTGTGTGTGTGTGTGTGTGTGTGTGTGTGTGTGTGTGTGTGTGTGTGTGTGTGTGTGTGTGTGTGTGTGTGTGTGTGTGTGTGTGTGTGTGTGTGTGTGTGTGTGTGTGTGTGTGTGTGTGTGTGTGTGTGTGTACCTTTAAGAAGTTATCTAAGGGTTTGTACAGGTGTCTAAATACTAAGTGCGTGTGAGCCTGACTGCCATTTTGTAGTAAGCTGTTGAGATGTACGCATGTATGTCTGCAATGTCTGTCTGTTAATCCGTTTGTTTATATTTTACGATGCTGCTATCCACCCTGATGTGTTCCTATGTAAGAAAGCATCTAAACGAACTACCCCACCTGTTCGTCATCTATGTTAGAGAGGGACGTGTGACATGATGTCAGAAGAGGCATGTCTAAAAGGGCATGATGTTAAAAGAAGCATGGACAAAATGACTTGTTGCCAGAAAGAGTTCCAGTTTCTCCAATTTGAGTCCAAGAGACACCTGGTTGGTGTTGGAGGAATATACAGGAGTCGATCACCCCTACTGCACATATAACTCACAAAACAGGTCAGAAACGAATTTCAGATGTTAAAACTTACTCAAACTATTTCTTATTCGCAAAATATGAAACGAAGCATACAGAACACTCTAAACGACATTTGAATAAACCAATATGTCCAATATTGATAAAATTATTTGAATTACTACAGAAAATGTTTGAAACAGTCCAAATTGCATAAAACAAATAAAATAAGGTGAAACAACCGCATTTTCGCTAAGCATGTATTTTTCATATTAATTAAAGATATCCAAGTTATCAGAAATGTATGAAGTGTTAGCATGTTTGTGCAGTATTACAGTAAAGATTTTGTGGTTTACAGTCAAAAGCTTGACGTTGACATGTCCAACAGCCACCTCCTCGACCATGGTAGGTGCGACAGTCGGAATGTCGACGTTCATGTGTACGTCTATTTAGAAGGATGTACACAGGGAAGGGATTCACAGCATTCCTGTGAATTGGGGATTTAGTAACTATGGTCGACAGAATTTGTTGACTTTGTTGCTTTGACCATAAAACCTACTTAATATGTATGAATCAACGTTATTTGTCACAGAAATCACTGTTCGCGTAAGTGATTTTTGTGCTTTTGATAGTAAACCATATTTTTCATATTAATTAAAGATATCCGAGTTATCAGAAATGTATGAAGTGTTAGCATGTTTGTGCAGTATTACAGTAGTTTTTTTTTCACAAAATATAGCCATTTCAGAGAATATTTTAAAAAATACAGTAATTCAAAGAGTTTATTGTGAATTTGAATGTTATTGCAAGCACACAGCAGCTTGTTCATAATTAATTACAAAGGCCATATTTTCAATGTGTTTATGCATACTTTGAGGGCACGGAAGATGGATTTTGAAAACCCAGTGCACTTGTGTTTGACAATAATATTACAGAGAACTGGAGACTGTTTAAGCAAGAGTACGACATTTTCATACAGGCTGCATTTTGTGATAAAGATGACAGCAAAAAATGATTTATTCTACTTAATTTAGCAGGGTCAGAAGCCATAGAAAGGAAATGTTCATTTATGTATACACCTGCTATCTTTTCAGGAGAGGGGGGTACCATCATATTGTTGTACTGCCTGAGTCAAGGGAAGACCCTGAGTTCTTAAAATGTAAATTTAGAGAAATGTGTAACTAATGTGATGCTACGACTTGTTATTTTATGTGGTCAAAAGGCACGCCCAGTGATTATTAGTGAAAATGAGACTGCTTTCATTTAATGAGGAAGTCCATCAAGTTAACTTGAAAGACCACTACTCTACTTTGCCCAGTATAGTTTTCCTACCTATGCTGATCTTTTCGAAGACAAACTAGGGAAGCTTCCAGCTGTGTACTCCATGAAGTTGGACCCAGATGTCAGTCCATTTATCAGGCCAGTTCAAAAAGTTCCAATAGCTATGCAGGACAGAGTCAAAGCTGATTTAGATAAAATGGTGAGACAAGATGTGAACTTATTGAATGGGTATCTTCCATAGTGGTAGCTCATAAGAAAATCTGAGATGACATTAGAATATGTATTGATCCATGAGATTTGAACAAAGCACTTAAAAGACCTTGTCATCCAATGCATACAGTCGAAGAAGTCACAGTTCTGATGCAAAATATCACTGTTTTTCCATCTTAGTTGCAAAGATTTCATTTTGGCAAATTCAGCTTGACAAGAAATCTTCACTGCTCACTAAATTCTGTACTCCATTTGGAAGGTACAGATTTTTGAGAATGTCATTTGGGATAAATTCTGCAACTGAAGTCTTTCAATGTGCAATGGGGCAAATTTTTTCTGGATATCCTTGTGCTATTATAGTAGACAACATACTAGTAGGAGGTAATGGTGAAGCTGAGCATGGCAAAAACCTCATAAAAGTTCTGGAAAGAGCACGTCAAGTGAATCTTAAGCTCAATCCACAGAAAGGCAACTTCAGGCTACAAGAGGTTACTTATGCTGGTCATTTATTTATCAGTTCAGGCCTACAATCAGATCCTTCAAAGCAAACAGCCATTCTCTAGTTGCCACCTCCAGATAAAGTTCCAGCCTTGCAACATCTTCTTGGTATGGTTAACTATCTACACAAGCTCATTCACGATTTGAGCCAATTTTCAGCACCACTCAGAGAGCTGACATGTAAAGGTGTATCATGGTCTTGGTTAGAGCAACACCAAAGAGCATTTTATGCTGGTCTCTGAGCCTATACCACAGCACATAGCCTGTGAGAAAGGCTCTTTATCTCAGCTTGAGTTGCCCAGTGATCCAGTTCCAGAGGAAGTTCCAGAAAATATTCCTGTTCCTGTGATGAATCCAGAAGTTCCTGATACGAGCTGTTCACTGAAGAGTGCCCCTGTTTCTAAACCCAGTCCAGATTGTTATGTTACTAGATCCAGTTGCATCTCCAGACCATGCTATAGAGGGTTTCTATTAGATCCACAAATGTTTGAAATTTCAAATGGTATATTGTCGACACCATATGATCAAAATTTCAAGTGTTCGAAGGTTAAACGTAATGGGAGAATTTCCCTTTTCTGCAATGAAGTGCGATCTCGGAGTTGGTATATTTAAGTAGGGGGGTGTGGGGGGTGCAGGGGTTCTTGCCCCCCTTCCTGCACTGTTAAGGTAAGTTTTTTTTGTTTTATTATATATTCAAAGTTTTAAACTTCGATCATATGTTGTCGAACATATGGGATTCGAAGTTTAGAAAGTATGAATATATAATATAGACCTGTTATAGATAAATGGCAAATTGGACATGAACATTGTGTTTTTATTTCTAATCTCTATAGTAATGCATGTCTAACTCCAATTTTATTTTCTGCTAAGGGCAATCTTTTTAAGACGGAGGATGTAGATCAATGTGTGTGTATATACATTTAAGAAGCTTGCACATGTGTATAAATACTGACCACATCCGAGCCTGACTGCCATTTTGCAATCAGCTGTTGAGATGTAAGCTTGTATGTCTGTAAGGTCTGTCTGTTAGTCAGTTTGTTTATATTTTATGATGCTGCTATCCATCCTGATATGTTTCTATGTAATAAAGTATCTAAACGAACTACCCTTTCTGTTCATCATCTATGTTAGAGAGTGACAAGCGACATACCCTAAATGTATTTTTTGCATCTGCATCTGTCAGTCTTGAACTGGATCCACCCCCTGAGTTCTGTTCTGAGGGACACTAAAGATTTCCTGAATGACCTGGGGACTTATCTGGAATCATTAGATGATCCGTGTTGGTTTGTCACTCTGGATATAGAGTCATTATTTACAGTCGTCCCCAACACTTGGAGTATTGAAAATATCAGGAAGCTACTACATACTAAGAATGTGTACTCAGGGAAGGTTAGGCTTGTATGTGCATTGTTAGAGATTATTCTTGAGAACAATGTTTTTATGTTTGGAGATGAGCACTATACACAGAAGGTTGGCGTGGCTATGGGCACTGCATGTGCCAACAGCTATGCCAACCTACCTTTAGTACAATGGGAAATCAACAATGTCCTTTCTAACAATGCATACTCCAAGTCTATAGTGTGGTATAAACGTTTTGTGGACGACATTTTTTGCTGTAGCATGATACAGAGGAGCGTTTGAATGAATTTTTATTATACATTAACAATGTTACTACTTTTCTTAACTTTACCTATAAATACTCCAACAAGGAGATTGAATTCATCGATGTAAGAATTAACAGGGATATTTCTCATTCAGTCTCTTCCACACTGTATAGGAAACCTGTTAGGAAGAATAATGTCCTACATAATGGGAGTATACATCCCAAACACAGAGTTGAATCTGTTGAAAGGACAGATTTTTCGTATCATGCGTCTGCACAATGATGACAATTTATTACAAATAGCACTATGGTCACTGAAGCAAGAATTTATAGAAAGAGGATATAAAGAGAATGTGATTGATAGTCAGATAAATATAACTTGGAGAGAAAGACATGGTAGATGTAGACCCTATTATAATAAGCAACGTTTAGATATGACAGGATTTGATAATAGTAGTGAGATGACCTCGCTGAATAGGAATGATGATGCTGGTGATATACTCAGGATGCCTTTAACTTTTGCCAGTAACATACACGTGATATGTGATGTTATCAAGAATAACTGGGATATTTTATCTAATGTTAAGGAATTGAATGGAGTTATAGGAGATGAACCGTGTTTTACTTTCAAGAATAATAGATCTTTGAAAATCATCTTTGTTATGTCTCTAGGCTCTCAGAAGCATATTCAGTCTGATAGACTTGGTACCTACACATGTCGAAGATGCATGGCATGTCCCCATATTCACACAGGCAGACAATTCATACATCCACACATGGGATTTGAAATAGTAACTAATTTTTATGCTGATTGCCACACTAAACATGGTGTATTTTAGCTACTGTACAGAATGTTTTGCTTTTTATATTGGCAAGACTAATCGACTTTTAAAAGATAGCATTTTAGAACATTTAAGAGACATCAGGAATGTTAAAGAAAGTAGCGCATTGGCAATGCACGTAGAGAGAGAAGGTTTCACACACAAATTCAAATTTTTAGTGTTGGAGATTGTTTCTGCTAATAAGAGAGAGGGTAATTTGAACAACAGTACCAAAGCTATAGAACAGAAATGGATACTATTTTTTCAAGCTGATAAATCACCTGGTCTCAATAGTAGGGTATCCCTTAAACCCTTTTTAAGAGCTAAAGCTCTTAAACATTAGATTCTGTATGTTAGTTTTAGAAAGTTTTAGATAGCTTATTGTGTTATATGATATATTTAGTATTTTTATTCCATTTTTAGAATTAGTACTGATACAGTCATTATATATTTATATGGTTTTTATCATATATTTATACATTATATATATTTCTTCTTATATATGTATTTTATTAAACAGTTGTGAGAGGAATTAGTGTGTAGTTAACATTGTTACTGTTGCTTTAATTGATTGTAGTCTGTGAATTGGTCTATTTGTATCTGTGAGCCTTTTTAAATGTGATGTAGCTGATTGAATTTGTTAGTCTGATGAAGCAGAGTGTATCCGTGAAAGCGCTTACTAGTCTACTTTGTGTTGCTTAAAGGAATCTGCTGTGTGCAACCAACCTGTTTTTTCTTTTACCACTCCGAGTTCTCTGCAAATGAAAATTATCTTGTCACATACTGCATCCTTCTACTCATTCTACTTGGTCAGCTGCTTGCCAATCTTTGTGGCCCTAGATGATTAGCTTAGCACTTTCAACTCCAGTACCCCAACGATTCAACCTACCATCAATACCATCTAGTCTCCCCTTCCTCCACCCCTTGAATTAGGAATGCCACAGTAATTATGAGCATCTGTCACTGCAGTGTCTGCATATCCTATGCTCCCTTTCTGGTCCTTCTCTCAAAATATCACTTTATGCATCTGCACTTCTTTTCTCCTCCAAACAATCCTATTACACATATCTTGCTACCCCCTAAGCAATCTATCTAGTGATAGGGAAAACTTTACCATCAGTGCTGAATGTGGAACCACCTGTCATCTACATTGGTCTAGAGAGATAAAGCCCTATTCCCTGGCAGCCTAAGTCTGACTAGAAGCTTTGCTGCTTGTTGGCGTTAACTTGGGGGAAGAGAGGAGTCATAAGGCTTAAGCCTGCTCACCTCCCTTGAGGGTGAAATATGAGACACATGCTTGAGGCACACTCCCATGTAGAATGCCCATTATAAACCAGGATCAGAGGGGGGTGCCTTTCTATAAGAAAAAGCAGGGACAACTTATCACTTCATTTGGAGACATGACTGTGCATTGCAAAGACCCATTGCATGCCAACATGTTGAATGATGATGATCATGTGTAGACATGGAAAGGCCTTAAAGAGAAAATTTCAGTCCTTCACACAGAGGATGGTACTGCTTCTAGACCTCTCCATTCTCACCCCAAAGGAATAAATGAATTGTAGGATTATTATCCTGGAAGGAACAAATGTGTCAATAAAGTGTCTAGAGGTAAATGTTATGGCTAGATGATGGGCATGGAAAATCAAAATTAGGAGTCACCAATATTTTTAACAATGCAGTTCTACATGAAACCCTAGAGTATTCTAGACTTCACCTATACAAGCTCATGGGACCATTTCACCCACATCTCAGACAGGTACAATAAAATCCTGTGCTTCAGCCTTATTAATATGGGGCAGCTTTGCTCCACACCAATTCTAACCTCCTCATTATTCAAATCAGACTACAAGTCAATCACATTTGCCAAAGTCTGAAACATCTTTTAATACCTCTGTACTCAGAGATAATGCAAATGTTAATTTGTTAAAACTGAGTGACTTGGCTAAATTCAAAAGCCCCTTCCATTTTGATAAGCCTTCTGCTTATGTGGAATTATATCCACATATAAATAGCTGCATAATTCCATCTGTTCCTCTCAGAAATAAATACAATGCCAAATTCAAAAATAAATCCATGTGTTGGAACCCAAATATAAGAAAGGATCAATAAAAAAAATAAAAAAAAAACATTGTATGAGAAAATAAATATAACTGCCAAGATGCCAAAAATATTCTAAACTAAACAAGAAACTCTGCATTGTAATCAAATCAACCAAAGCTAGATATAAGGTAGAATAGCCACCCAGATGAAGGATAACCGGTTTACTATTAAAATGCTGAATGACACTTATGCGGATTGTGGAATCTCATAATCACAGATGTGACTGCTAAAAACAGCAAACCGAAACCTTCTGAGTTCATTAAATCAAAAGCAAGGAAGTGATTGGTTCCTGTAAAATCGCCGTTGACTTGAACAGTGATTTTAAAGTAACAGGCAAACTAGTTTGAATGTCGAATGTTGTTTTTACCATTTTTGACATAAGATAAAATGACGTTCCCAGCTTCAACCATATGAGTCAATGAAACGCCCAGTACTGTGCAGAGTCTATAAAAAATTATATCACATACCCAGACTCAGATGGCATAGGCAATATATTAGCGGACAAATTTAGCTCAAACTTCACCCTCCTCTCTTCTCCAATATTCTCAGATCATATACCCACATATACGCCCTCCCAAAACTCCTAAGCACAAATTTTCAAGGAACTATCTAAGGCCAGGAACACTAAGTCTATGGGGTTAGATAACATACCAATCTGCCTACTGGTCCACCTGAAACAAAACTGCCTGACCCTCTACAGAAGCTATGCAGCATCACCCTCCAAACAGGCTTCATGCTAGATGAATGCAAGACAGCAACAGTCATTCCTTTGCACAAAATGGAGCTCCAACAGAACTAAGTAATTAAAGACCCATAAGCCTGAACAGTCTCATTTGTAAGGCTATGGAAAGGAGTATTATAGACTTAATAAATAGGGATATAGATAATATACAAACTCTTGACACGACCCAGTAAAGATTCATCAAGGACACGTCCTGCCTATGTAACTTGGCAGAATTACTTTCTGTATACTTGATGTGAAATTTCAGTCTTGGTGTCTTTTTATCTTGTAATCATAAATATTCATAAGAATTGGGGACTGAATGCATTAAAAATGCTGTGTAGTAAGGGGTCTATATTAGAAGACCGAAGATTCGTTTGAGCGAATCTGAAAAGAGCGACACATGTTGTGCAAACGATGGAAATGACAAATGTCCAAAACCGCGAAAGTTGAAACGTCGATTTGTTATGGTTGGCACATCTGCAGTATATAGTGACAGACCTTAGGGTTAGGGTGCGGGTTAAGGTAAGTGCATAGATAGGTAATGTATGTAAGGTTTAGTGCAGGGTTAGAAGTAGGGTTTTGTTAAGTGTATGTGTATAATTATTTGTTTTGTTTGGGTATATCTCCGTAGGGTAAGTGTGTGATAGTTACGGACCTTAGTGTTAGGGTGCGGGTTAAGGTACGTGCATAGATAGTAATGTATGTAAGGTTTAGTGTAGGGTTAAAACTAGGGTTTGGTTAGTGTATGTATGCAGTTTATTTATTATGTTTGGGTACGTAGTATGTAGAGCACGGTGGGGTTGGCCGACTATGATGATTCGAGATTTAAAATTTTGTGGTTTAGGGGTTTCGGCATATTTGCAGTTCAGGCTATATGTGTTGCTGTTGTAGTACTCACTCAAAAGGGTTTTTGGGTTTATAATATAGACTCGTAGTAAGCTGTACCAAACAAGATACTTGATATAACTAGTTGCTAGCCAGTTCAGCCAGTTCCTGAAGTCACAATAATAAATCATACCTTAAAGTATTGTTCGTACTACAGACTCTGTGGTTTTCCAGGTTCGTATGACATCAGTACACTAATCAGCTGATAACAGATGTGAGGTTCTGACAGCAGTGTCGATTAATAATGCAAAACCATTCTAATTTGCAGTCAGAAATGCTGTTTGCCAATTTTAACTTCCCCATCTCCAATATCATCAGCTAAAGTAATTAGCTTACATCCCACCTTTGGCAATACTACTGACAGTTAACTTTCATACATAAAAAATAAAGGTTGTTGCTATGTTAACTGCCTAATCAAATACAATTACTGCATATCAATGGAGTGCCTGCCTTTTTTTTGTTTTGCTAATGATTTCCATACTTTTTTGTAATACATTACCTCCTCATCTATGACATGATGAAAGGTAATTGTAATATATATGTATATAGTGATTATGTTACTGCATTAAAGAGCTGAGCCAAATATTGTGATTTTGGTGAATTATATAATTAGTTAGAGCAAGGCAGAATCATGCATAGGATCATAGGATCACAGGATGTTACTAGGCTAATGGCCCTGGGGCCCTTAAAAGCCTAGCCAAGAATGATAATATATTTTTTTGCATTTAACTTAAGGCCATGACTTTGACAGCAGTAGTTTGTTGCTGTGAGACTGTCTTGTAGTATGTTAACATCATCTGGGGAGTCAATGACAATACTAAGAATCTAGCAATCATTTTTATGTGACCTATGTATCATGTGATATTTAACTGTGTATGACTATTTGCTGCATAGAATCACACTGACAACTTGTAACTTTGACATGAACCTCTATTGTTGTTTATTACATCTGTACCAAATGATTTAACCAACTTGTAAATTAACTAACTTGGAGTTTTTCTCCCCGGGCCTCCACTGAAAATGGATCTGCGTCCAGTCGGACTCTCCCGGTTAACAAATGTAAAATAAAATAAAATAAATAAATAAAAATGACAACACCTAACTTATAGTCATCCGCTAACGTGGTCAGCTACAGACAATTTGTCTTTGCCTGGACCTCTGAGAAGTAGATGCCAAACAGTAGGTGTCCCAGGACAGATTCCTGGGGAACACCACTAGTGACAGGTCTGCTCTTGGAGGTGGAGGCACCAATTTTGACCTTGTGGGTCCTAATGGTGAGCCAGTTGGCCACCTACTTGATGAGATAGGGTTTTATTCCAAGTTGTGTTAGCTTTTTGATGATGCCTGAGTGAGGGACTGTGTCAAAGGCTTTGGCCAAGTCAAGGTAAGCTGTATGTATTGACTTTCCCTCATTCAGGGCCTTGGTGACAGTCTCAAAAAGTCAACCAGGTTCAACAAGCAAGATCTACCCTTGATGAATCCGAACTGGTTGGGATCAAGTGCTTGGAAATTTCCCATGTCTTTGTTTATGAGATCCATAATAATTTGCTCCATGACTTTACAGATCAGACTTAAGCTAATGGGGAGATAGTATCCAGGATCAGTAGTGGCACCACCTTTGTGCAATGGGATGAGAATGGTATTTCTCCACTCTGCTGGACTAAATCCTGAATTTAGGCTGTGGTTGAATAGGGTGCTCAGTGGTGAGGCTAGTTCTTGCTGAAGATGATGCAGAATACAGCATGGGATACTATCAGGTCTAATGGAAGCCGTGTTCTTTGCCTTGGATAGGGTCTTTAACACTTGATCTATGGAGATGTGAGGTACGGGACAAGTATCAGAGATGTCGAATGGGCCTTTGGGGCAAGACGGGGGGGGTGAAGTTTGTGCTGAATTTATCTGCTAGCAGGTTGGCTAAGTCACCAGGATCAGTGTTAAGTGGTACCGTTAAGAGCTAATACAGAACAAACCTGGGCTTTGCCGTAGAGGTGCCTGACATAACTGAAGAAGGCTTTGTGGTTACCCTTAGTTTCAGAGGCTAGTTTTGATTCATAATTGCCTTTGGAGGTTTTTACTA
The DNA here is from genome assembly GCF_019279795.1 of Protopterus annectens. Classification (NCBI taxonomy): domain Eukaryota; kingdom Metazoa; phylum Chordata; order Ceratodontiformes; family Protopteridae; genus Protopterus; species Protopterus annectens. The sequence goes on from NC_056735.1 coordinate 1,968,524,946, forward strand.
GTGATCTAATTTGCTTGTTGAGGCTAAGGAGAGAGTTTTCCAACTGGGAATTTGTGCCTTTTTACCCTTGGACAGCAGTTTCTTCCTTTTGTTGTAAAGCCTGTTGATAGAGGATGTCCACCAGATAGGGTTGTATTTCCTTGAGCAGCAGGTTTTAGTCCTGTTGGGTATGGCTGAGTCAATGCAGATGTACAGGTGCTTGTATACTGCATTGGTGTACTGTTCAGCATAGTTGTCTGCATCCTCTGAGGGGGGCAGTGGTGTAAAGCTACTGATATCCTCCCTTAGGAGGCTGCAGTCAGCTTTTGAGAAGTATTTTAGCCTGGTTACGGCGATGGGGGGCGGGGGGTGTTGGGCAGGATAGAAACTTTGAATGAGACAGACCAATGGTCTGATCTCACCAGGGAAAAACTTACTATGTGGGTTGTGCAGCGGTCACCCATGTCATGCCAGAATGATCAGACAAGGGAAAAATTAATGATATAATCAGTTTCAATGCTAAATAAGTACATATGCATATGCAAATGAAATTACTTCATCAAAGTTAAAACAGACCCACTGAAGAGCTTCATGAGTATAGAATGTCTTGTGATATAAAAGGCTGAAACTGGTGAAATAAAATAAAATGGGTTGCAAAGTCTTCTAAAACATGTTACACAAGCCAGACATGTTGCAGACAAGAAATATTGAGCAACAGCTGTGACAAAAAAAATTACAAAAAGAAATGTCATTATTAATTCTTCTTCTTCTTCTTTCAGCTTTTCCCGGTTAGGGGTCACCACAGTGGATCACCTGTCTGCTCATGATTAGCAGTGGAGTTTTATGGTATCGAGTTGCCAGTCTGGTGCCCAACATTCCACTGAAGGCATATGCATGCACACATACACCTAGGGCCAATTTAAAGGGTCCAAATGTCATTATTAATCATGTCTGTAAAAGGTGTGGCAAGAGCTGAATCCATGGCACAGACGAATAAACCCCTAATTGCAGCCCAGATAATCCAGGCTAGATTAATGACCCAGGTGGTAGAGACAACAGCTGGAGACAGACAAGAATGACAGGGTAGAACCTGCTGGTTGCGCTTACAGGATTATTGTCATTTACCCAAAAATGCATATTCTACAATCAATCCTAGTAGAATCTAGAGATGAATGTGGCATCTGCCTTCAGAAAGGGTGGGGCTATAGGGAAAACATCATGAAGAGAGTTTTTGAACCTCATTAATGCACACCCAACTCCCTGAGACCTTTTATGTATGGGAAGAAGTTCCAGGTTAACATCCTCTCTGATGACTCTCTGATTGATAGACTTGCCAAATCCATATTCTTACCACATAAATGGGGAAATTAATAAGTGTTAATCTCAGTACTGGCTACACAGTCATCAGGCTCATAGCAGTGGAAAATTCATCAAAAAGGGAAAAAAAACAGAAGCTGTGACAAAATAAAAAAGTGCTGAAATGTGTGAAAGGAAAAAAGAAATGTACCTTCAGTAAGATTATATGCATTAGAACAGTCAATGAAACAAGTTTCTCATAGACAAAGTCTGTGCGGAGAATGTACACAGAATGAATAGTATGCAAGATAAAAGTACAGACAAAATCGCAACCAGAAATGGATTTGGAAACCTTGGAAGTAAAAAACAATCAAAATGATAAATGAAGTGTGGTGTTTATACTAGACATGTATAAGAAGAGTGTTATGTGATACCTTTGCAAGCATCCAAAGAATTGGGTCCATCACAGACCAATCTGAAGCAATCATTGTGTAACTTGCTTACTGATTTTATCATTTGTTAAATGAAGAGTCAAGTTAATGTGTGAATGTGTTCATTCTGATGAGATATGTAAAGATTATGAAGACCTATTTGCTGCCTGTTGTTTTCCTGGTGTTTATCATATTTAGACACATCCTAAAGGGTTGACTGCAGTCTGCTCATCATAAAACCTGTTCCTTAACCCTAGAGTAGATGTTTTTTATACACCAAACCACCCACATACTTCATTAATCCTACTTGTTTCAATTTGATGGATTTTTATTATGCTCACTTACTTAACCTCTCTCATTCTTATTTCATATTTGCTAATGCATATCGTCGAGCTGAGATTTTCTCAGGGTTTTGTTGCTCAAATCTTTGTTGAGCAAGTTTTATGTACTCACTTGTTTGTGATGAGTGGGCAGTCTGAGTTCACTGCAACTCAGAGAAAGAGTTAGACAGGAATTACACTGCTTGATGGCTGTTTCTACAAACTGCAGTCATCATTGTATGAGAATAATAATGTTTGCTGGGTGGGGAGATTTGGCTCCACTGTGGTGGTTGTGGCTGAGCTTTCTCTTCTGCACAACTGCTTCATCTTTATTGGACTTGCTTATAAACTGCATTGGTATATGCATTATTAAAATGTGAATGTCTGAGCTGTTGTAACTGGGTAGTAGTGATGCAAGGCCGCAAGTAGTTAATATCTTTACTAGACTGAATGTTTACTATTTTCTAAGAAAATAATACATGTATAAAAAAACAGATTAATCAATTACTGGTGCCTATTTTACCCATTCGGGGTCACAGGAAAGCCAGAGACCATCCCCCCCAAACAATGGGTACAAAATATAGAACCAGCCCTGTACGGAACTTAGATCCATCACAGGGCACATGCACATATTCAGTTTGATAATGTATGCATATCTGTTGGAAACTTAGAAGATCACCAGTTCACTAATTGCATGGCAGAGTCTGTGTGAGGAAACTGAAGTGTATATTGAACATCCACATGGACAACAGGGAGGACATGTGGTTTCCAAATGGAAGGCATTTCCACCAGGAAACAATCCAGACAACCAGCAGCTGTAAGGCTGGAATACTATCCACTGAACCACAATGCTGTCCGGAAATTGGAAAATATGATTTTTTTATAAATTGTTGCCCTTTAGCCCTATGTGTAACAATAGCATAGCCTTTGTAGACAGCTGCAAGCTGAATGATTTTATGTTCTTAGTATCCTGCTGTCTACTTTTGTTTTAAAGTAATTCAGCTTTGTTTATTAAAATGTAAAAAAATGGATTTTTATGTTTATTTGCAATCACAAAATACTAACATACAGTTAGCACTGCCCAGTTTATAGATATGAGCCAGTGAACCACTTTGGATTCACAGTAACCAAATGTCTTGTTTTATTTTACAGTTATTCACTTTTTGTTGTTTGTTTGTTTTTTTTTTTACTTAGCTCCCTGCAGCTGACCATCAGATGACCTCAACTACCCCACTAGTTCATCAGGTCCGTGGGACCTGCCTTAGATTCTTATCATGCTCTACCTGGTCCATGTACAGGACTATTGAGGAGATCAAGGATGCTGGAGCAACATCATACTGCTGCTAGAGAATATGCCCTAATCCCATCATCCCTCAGCAGTTTTGTGATTATGGCTACCTTCAGGAGGTGCATGAGCATAACCCTTCTGAAAGTTCTGTTTAGTCGGCTATTCCCAAATGAATGACAGATGAGTCATTTCTCAGCAGACAAGTTGAGTATCAACCCCTGATCATTCTTTTAAATACTACATTAAACTGTCTTTTTATGTTATTCCCCCAAACAATATCAAAATGAAGTATATGAGATTCAAGACTCTGCTTCAGAGATTTCACCACTGTTGTAGATATTTATAGCTAAGATACTTCTAAGTGATTGTATGCATAACTTCTTAGCGACTTTTAATCATTGTGTCTTACATTGCATTACATGGATAAAGTAACTGAAAACAGTAGCAACATATTCATGGTTTAACTTTGTTATTTTATGTTAAATGCATTTTACAATGCATTTTTCCTTAAGAAATATTGAATAAGTTCATATCATAGGTTCATAGGTGTGTACTAAGCTAATGGCCTTGGAGCCTTTACAAGCCTAGCGAATAGGATTACCCCGGCATTGTGCCACCCGACCTTAGTTCCTAGTACCTCTGTCGAGTAGAGCCACTGGAGTGATCCCCGGGGTGAATTTTCTATTTTCCATCCAATCATCAAGATTTTTGTTTAGGAGGACCAGTGAGGTGCTCTGCTTGACATGTATGGGAAGTCTATTTCATAGCATGGGCAGTCTCTGGGTTATGAACCTGTCCCTCCAGCATGTTCTGTTGATTGTGGTAATGAGACTGAGGTCTCTGGAGTGTGTGGTGTGGAGGGATTGGGATTCTTTAGATGTAGCATTGGTAAGTCAAGCAGAGATTGCCTCTAAGTTGGCGATATGAGACAGAGAATAGTTTTTTGAGTCTGTCCATATAGGACAAGTGTTTAAGGACTAGAATTCTCTTTGTGAGGTAGTTTTGTGGTCTCTCCAGTTGTTGCAGGTGTCTAATGATGTACATGCCAAATGGGGCATTGTACTCGATGATTTGCCTAATGAGGGAATGAGGGAAGTGTAGAGGGAGACAATGACCTCTTTCTTCCTGGATGCAAAACCATTAGTAATGAGATATGCCACATAGAAGGACTTTCTGACGACAGTGGCAATGTGGTAGTCAAAAGAGAGGTTGCTGTCAATCTGTGTTCCTAGATCTCTTATAACGCCTTCTGTGTTCAGTGGACTACCATCAATGTGGTAATTCATGGGAACTGGGTTTTTCCCAAAGGGAATGACAACACATTTTTTGGCATTGAGCTTAAGGCCATGGCTCTGACAACAGTTGTTGGTCTCAGTGAGACCTTTCTGTAGGATCTCAACATCACTTGGGGAGTTAATAATAGCTCCCAACTTGGAATCATCTGTGAACTTTGTCAGCCAGAGACCCTTTGTGTTGCCCTGGACTTTAGAGAAGTAGATACCTAACAGGAGAGGACCCAGGACCGAACCCTGTGGTTCTCCACTCGAGACTGGTCAGCAGTATGACTTGGAGTCAGCTACTTTCACACTGTGGGTTTTATCTGTGAGCGAGTTTGCAACCCACCTAGTGATATAGGGGTTGATGCCTAGCTTAGTGAGTTTTTCTATGATTCCTGAGTGGGGAATGATATCAAAGGCCTTGGCCAGATCAAGGTAGGCTGTATGAACCACCTTGCCTTCATCTACAGCTCTGGTGACTGACTCAAAGAAGATGACCAAGTTGAGCAGGCATGATCTACCCTTCACATAACCAAACTGTATAGGATCCAGAGTTTGGAGATTCCCTATATCCTTGTTTATTAGGTCCATGATGATGCATTTCATAGCTTCACATATCAGACTCATCAGGCTAACTGGGTGATAATTCCTGGGGTCTGTAGTTGCTCCTCCTTTGTGGAGAGGGATGACTGTAGCAGTGAGCCATTCAGTAAGGACAAAGCCTGAGGTGAGGCTGTGATTGAACAGGGCACGCATGTGAGGTGTCAGTTCACTCTGTAGTTCATGTAGAACACAGCCAGGGATATTGTCAGATCCCATAGAAGCTGTATTCTTGGCCTTGGACAGAGCTGTTTTAACCTGTGCTGCAGTAATACTGGGTGCCTGGCAATCTACTGGTATTGTGATTGGGGGGTGTAAAGTTAGCAATGAATCTGTCATCTCGGTATAGGAGGTACTATTGTGCAGTAGCTCAGAGCAAATCTGGGTATTGCCATGGAGATTCTTTACATAACTATAGAAGGCCTTGTAGTTGCCTTTACTATCTGCTGCAATTCTGTTTTCATAGCTAACTTTAGAGGATTGGATGAATGATCTCAACCTTTTATTGAGGCTGATAAGGGAGTTTTTCTAGTCTTGGGACTTCGCCTTATTTTGCATCAGTTTCCATCTTCTGTTGTAAAGTTTGTTTATGGCAGGGGACCATCAGATTGGCTTCCTTTTTTTTTGAGGAGATCGTCTTGGTTCTATTGGGTATAGTGAGATCTACGCATTTGTGTACATGTCCATACAGTGCATTGGTGTATGATTTGGCAGTCATGCAACTATTCTCTATTTGCATGGGTATTGTGAAGTCAGCCACCTCTGTTTTTAGAAGCCCAAAGTTAGCTTTGGAGAAGTTTTTCATGGTGGTTACCTTTGGGGGTGTGTGTGGGAGGGATGTGGATTTCCAAGGTGATTAGTTTGTGGCCAGATCTAAAGAGGGAGGAGTTGACTATTGGTGCAGAGCAATGTTTGCCCATGTTATTAATGATCATGTCTAGGATGTTGCTACCTCTAGTGGGGGTAAGAACGAGCTGGTCCAGAGCATTTGAATTAATGAATTCCAGAATGCATTGGGCAAGTATATTGGCACATGAATGGCTTTCCCAGTTAATGGAGAGGTAGTTGAAGTCGCCCATTATGAGAGTGTTAGCTTGGACCCTAATATTCTCCAGGGTGCTTAAGAATGTGGAGTATGAATCTTGGGAAATGGTTGGGGACCTATAGCAGGCTACAACCTGAATCACTGTCTTACCCAGTGTTAGCTGCACCTGAAGTATCTCAGATGTGTTATGTTGGACTACCAGTCTGGAGGTGTGCGCATCCTTTATGAATATGGAAACACCGCCACCTTTGGAGCTTCAATCCAAGATCTGGGGCTGAAAGGTGTGGAATGAGTTATAGCCTGGAAGTGCAGGGATGCTTTCTGCTGCCTTGAACCAGGTCTCTGTTACAGCATAAATGTCGATGTTCTCCATTTTAAGGAATATTTCGAGCAAGTGCATTTTGAGATTTAGACTTCTAGCATTGAGCAGCATGACTCTCAGATTGCATTTGTTTGTAGCTGTTATGGTGGTAATTTGGTGTTTGGAACACTGCCTAAAAACAGCACTATTGGGGTGGCAAGACATTGGCCAGTATCCAGAAGCCCAGGGTGACAGATGCAGACCATCTCTGGCAAAACAATCTTGGATAAGTAACCAGACTACTTTATTTTCCTTCTACAGGCAGAACTGTACTCTTTTCCTAAATATCCAGTATATATTTTAGCACTTCAGCAGGTTTGCTTTCATTCACTTTGACACATATTCAATTACATATGAAACACAAATATCCATAAACATCCAGGCAGGAAGCTAGAGGTTCAGGGACAGTTGTTGGAATGTTATGACGCCCAGTTCCTCTACCCAGAAAGTTATAATTTTTTTCCAGTTTAGTATCCTACAACATCATTTGTGCCAATGCTGACATCATAAAAGTTGTACATTTTCAATTAACTGTAGGATAGGATGCATGAAAAAAAATGTAAGATTCAGTACTAAAGTTGTATTACTTTTGTACCCCAATAGTCAAGAAGCAGTTTAATGATATTAAAATTATAGCAGCTTGAGCCAATACTAGATTCAAAATATACTTATTAAATGTGATTTTTTTTAAGAATGTTAACATTTTGAGTTAACTTTCATTTGCAGGAACACAGTCACATTTTATTGCACACAAGCCATTCTTAGACAATGTCAGTAGTCAGTTCCAAGAAAAAGTACAATGAAGTAATGTTAAAGTAACCATTGCTTTCAGAGGTTAACACTGTCTCCTGATCTGTAAGAATTTATTCTGTAATGAATCAATCAGTCAATCAGTCAATCAATCAATCAATCAATCAGTCATGGTCTACCACTTGCATTCATATGACCTATCAGGGCCTCTGAAATTACTATTTAACTGTAGCCTCCAAACAGGTTTCGTGCCTCATGAATGGAGAAAGGCACAGGTATCCCTCTGCACAAAGGTGGGCCATCTACAGACCTTGGAAACTACAGACCCATAAGTCTCACTAGTCTTATATGTAAAGCCATGAAAAGAATTATCATTGAGATGATCAACAGAGATATAGTAAACCTCCAGACACTGGGCCCAACCCAGTTTGGTTTCGTCAAGAGCAGATCATGACTACTCATCCTGGTGGACTTCTTTGAGAAGGTCACCAAAGCTATGGATGAGGGTAAAATCATTCACACTGCCTACCTTGAGCTGGCCAAGGCATTTGACAGAATACTCCACTCAGGCATTGTGCCTACTTTGACCTAGCCAAGGCATTTGACAGAATACCCCACTCGGGCATTGTGCCTACCTTGACCTGGCCAAGGCATTTGACAGAATACCCCACTCAGGCATTGTTGACAAACTCAAGAAGTTAGGTACAAACACATATGTCACATAGTTGGTAGCCAACTGGCTCACATTCAGGACCCAGGAAGTTAGAATTGGGGAGTCTACCTCTACAACAAGGCCAGTCACAAGTGGAGTCCCTCAGGGATCAGTCCTTAGACTGCTCCTTTTTGGCATCTACTTCTCAGGAGTCAAGGCTAATGTCAGTGGTCTCTGGCTGACTAAATTTGCAGATGATTGCAAATTAGGAGCTGTCATTGAATCTCACACTGACACAAATGTTCTCCAGGAGGGGCTGATGCAGACAAACAACTGATGTCCGAGCCATGGACTAAAACCAAATGCTAAGAAATGCATAACAGTATGCTTTGGGAAGTCATCCATCCCTGGTAACTATCATATTGACAACACACCACTTAGAGTTGACCCAGTAATCAGAGACTTAGGGATACACATAGATAGTAATCTAGCCTTTGACCATCATTTGTCGAAAGTGGTGAAGAAATCATTCTATGTTGCACAACTTGTAAACAAAGGTATGACAACTAAGTCCAAGGAAGTCATTGTTTCACTGTATTCGGCATTCATCAGATCCCCTTTGGTATGTACCTAACCAGGCATATCCAACAACTAGAACGTCCACAGAGGTTTCTCACTAAAACAATACATGGCATAAATAAAATGTCCTATGCAGACTGCCTCAAGGCCCTATCCCTGTATTCTGTCTCCTACAGGCTTTTGAGGGGAGATATAGGCCTGGAATACAGGGCATTGTCAGACTCCACTCTGATGGACCTCCTGCATATCCATAAAACAAATAGCACCAGAATTACCCACTCTAAAGACTTATATCTTGCCTGTGATATAAATAGGTACTGCTGACGAGACAGGTATGTATCCTAGAGACTACCCCATCTCTGGAACAGGCTTACCAACCATGTGAAGCAGAGCTCCTCCCTAACCCATTTCAAGTGTAACTTGGACAATTGGATGGGAAACTGGAAATTCATACCTATTTCTCTACTGCACACAGGTAACTTGTAAATGGTTCATCTTCCAGGCCCATGCTTACACTTATCAAGGGTATCAGAACTTGTCAGAGATTTGGGATGCATGGCTAGGCTTAAAAAGGCCTTTGTGGTCGTTAGCCTAGTAAACACCTATGAACCTATATCATCTCCATTTAAGTGTATATTTAAGTAGGTCATCTTCAAACTTCCCCCATTTAAGGGATGTTACTACATTTCATAATGCCAAAAACAAAATAAATAAATGTTCAGTTGCATCTCCTTTAACATATGTTGCCAAATAATGAGACATAACTTCATTAATTATATGGCATAAGTAAAACCTGTTTATGAAAGGAAATAAATTACTAGAACTGAATAGTGGCAATAATGAATCATTCAGAAATTACATCACACTAGTTTGATCTAGTTTGATTGTTCCATATCAAAGCATCCTATTTTAAAGACCCAGTACAGCTTTTTGAAGAAAACATATTATCTTAGAAAAGGTCATTCAGCTGTTAAAAGTCATTAGTTTAGGAAAAAAATTAAAGAAGCAAAAAAGCAAACTTTAACCACAGCACTGAATATTTATCATGGCTAGTCAGTAATCTAGTTTATATGCAGTCCTTGTGACCAGTGACTGAATATAATGTAAAAGTAATGTCTCCAAAAACATAATGGATATGACTCAGTGCACCCCAGAATTAGACATACTTACAAGACATAACAACTTTTGTGTACTTACTATTAAAAGGAATAATATATGAAGAAATAACATTCAGCATAATTATTTACAAGTTATAGCAATTTCTGTGTACTTAATGTTACTGAAAGAAGTATATATGAAGAAATATTACTTGACATAATTACATTTACACATCATAACAAGGAGCACATATGAAGAAATAGCAATTGATATAATTAACATGAAGTGAAAGCATTAAGTAAACTAGATTGAAAAGGAGCCTAGAACCATCACTAAACATGCTGTCTTTCTTCACTTAGCACAACTTCATATAGTATTTGAAAAGAACTGTTAGTATTGTTAACTACAATAGTACTAAGAAAAGCATAACACGTCCCATGTATCTATTTTGAATGACTTGTTCATAGGTTCATAGGTAGGTACTAGGCTATCAGTCTTAGGGCCTATACAAGCCTAGCCAAAAAGGTACCCTGGCTTTGCCACCCAAGAAAATTATTTTCCTGTGCCCCTGTCAGCGAAAGCCACAGAGGTAATCCCCAGGGTGAATTTCCTATTTCCCATCCAGTCATCAAGATTTTTCTTGAAGAGTGCTAATGAGGAGCTTTGTTTGATATAGGTAGGCAGTTTATTCCAGAGTATGGGAAGTCTCTGGGACAGGAATCTATCCCTCCAGCATGTTCTGTTTATTGTGGTGACAAGGTTTAAGTCCCTAGACCGTGTAGCTCATAGGGATTGGGATTTCTTTAAGTGGAGCATGTCCAACAGCTCTGGGTTTGACATAGCTTTGTATGTTAACCAGAGATCGCCAAAGCTTGAGTTTTTTGAGACGGTCTGTGTAGGACATCTGCTTGAGGCTAGTAATCCTCTTTGAGAGGTATTTCCGCAGCCTTTCCAGTTGTTGTAGATGTCTTGTGAGGTACATACCAAAAGGAGGTGCTGTACTCTATAATGGGTATAATGAGTGATGAGTAGAGGGGAACAATGACCTCTTTTTTCTTGGATGAGAAACCTTGTGTGATGAGGTGTGCCACGTAGAAGGATTTCCTGACTACTGTGGCAATGTGATTATCAAAGGAGAGACTACTGTCCACCTGTGTCCCAAGGTCTCTTATCATACTTTCAGTGTTAAGTAGACTACCACTTATGTGGTAGCTCATGGGTCCAGAGTTTTTATCAAAGGGGATGACAACCCACTTTTTGGCATTGAGCTTGAGGCCATGGCTTTCTCACCAGGCATCTGTCTCAGTGAGGCCCTTTTGTAGGATGTCCACATCATTAGGAGTTTCAATTATGGCTCCTAGTTTGCAGTCATCTGTGAACTTCATTAGCCAAAGACCTTCTGTGTTAGCCTGTACTTCAGAAAAGTAGATAGCAAACAGGAGAGTACCCAGGACTGAACCTTGTGGTACTCCACTTGTCACTGGTCTGAAGTCGGATTTGGAGTCTGCTACTTTCACAGTGTGGGTTCTGTCAGTGAGCCAGTTGGCAACCCATCTTGTGACATAGGGATTTATACCTAGTTTAGTGAGTTTATCTATAATTCCAGAGTGGGGGGTGGTGTCAAAAGCCTTGGCAAGATGGGGGGTGGTGTCAAAAGCCTTGGCAAGATCTAGATAGGCAGTGTGAACCACCTTACCCTCGTCTATGGCTTTGGTGACTGCTTTAAAGAAGTCTATCAGGTTTAGGAGACATGATCTGCCTTTTACAAACCTGAACTTAGTGGGGTCCAGAGTTTGGAGATTATCAATGTCTTTGTTTATAAGTTACATGATGATATGTTCCATGGCCTTGCAGGCCAGGCTCGTTAGGCTAATGGGGCAGTAGTTCCCGGGGTCCGTGGTGGCTACCCCTTTGTGGAGTGGGATAACCATCGCTGTGCACCATTCAGTGGGCACAAAGCCTGAAGTGAGGCTATGACTGAACATGGTGCTTAGGTGGGGTGCCAGTATATTCTGTAGTCCATGTAGAATGCAGTCTGGGATGTTGTCAGGTCCCATGGATGTTGTGTTCTTGGTTTTGGAGAGTGTGGTTTTTACCTATGCAGTCGTGATTACAGGAACATTGCATTCTTCCGGTATTGTGGAGTGACCTGAGTGCATACGTTATGTGGCGAATCCTGGCACCTGACAGGCAGCTGACCGTAACTTTCTCCTCATTTAGCCTGGTGAGTGGAACATCAGTGTGCCTGACTATAGAGTCACCTATGACTAGAGTGTTGGGTACGTTGTTATGCCTTATGGGCTGTGGTTGAGTGGCACACTGAGTTTGTGGCCTATGTGTCATTCGGGCTGTGTTGGGGGGTGGAGGTTGCTTGCATTTCTGCTTTGGAGGTCTCTGTTGCTTGAGCAGATTTTTATTTAGAGCCTCCGTGAATGTAGGTGCGTGTTTTGTGTTGCTATGTGTGTGTTTTGGTGGTGTGGGTTTTGAGGGACTATGTGATGAGTGTAGTGTGGGGCAAGTGTTTACCTTCTCCTCTTGACTGTCTAGTCCATTCTTGGGTGAAGAGAGCTTTGCTTCCAGTTTGGCTATATAAGTGCATCTCTCACAGGTTGCAGTGTTGGGTGGTAGGAGGAGAGGGTTGTCTGTGTACATGAGGCAATTGCTGCATTGCCTCAAGATGCCCAGATTCATCAGGTAGACAGGAGACCAGGAGCTGACCCTTAAACATGCCTGGATAGATGCTTATTTATTAAGTACTAAAAATTGTTTTCCTCTAGACAAGTGAGGAAAGTTGGGTGCTGTAGTAATTTTTAGCTTATTTAGTGCTTACAATGAGTTCTGAACAAGTGCTGAGCTCAAAGAAACAGATATGAGTGCTAAAACTAAAAAAACTGGCTAGTTCTAAGGGAAAATTTGAAGAGAAGACTTTATGGCTCCGGGAATAGTTTAACCCTAGGTAAGTGGTGATGCATAAAGTGTATGTTTTTAATATAACAGTAGCAAATGAGCAAACTGATTTAAACAAATTAACCAATTAACCAATAAAAAGCTAAAAACTGATCCCTATTCCAGCAGTCTTCGATCAGACAAGTTCTAACTTCACACTCCTGCCACTATGGTTCAGGGGAACCTGTCATTGAGTAAGCCATCCTTTTTTTTACTGCAGTAGAAATTAGTTCCACAAAAAATAATTAATGCATTTATTTTTTGGCAAGTAGCTAAATCAGGGCACAAGTGTCTATTTGTATTCACAGTCTGACACATGTGATATTGTATTTTCAGGAACAGAAAAATACATGTCCATATCTAAATCAGAATAAGGGTGATATCGGTGAACTTATGTATTTATTATTATTTTAGGACCACCTAACCAGCATCTTTTCTCAGGCAAGAATAACTCACTCATCCTCAGCTTATGGTGACCTAGTAGTGTTTGTTTGTATTCTACAACTCCTAACTCCACGGCAACACTAATAAGGTCTCTCCCTTTTAAGTGTAAGGGCTAGAGTTTAACTCAGGCTTCTGGTGATCTATGTTTGTGTGGAGTTTGCATGTCATCCCACTGTCTTAATGGTTCTTTTTTGGGTAGTTTGATGTTCTATTATATTTTACATTTCATGTCCTTGTGCATTTACACATACATGGATCACTGTAAAATAGTCAACTCTACTTTAGTTGATACACAACTGGTCGACAAAAACATTCAAAACACAATGCAAAAGAAGAACAAAACAAAAGAAAGCTAATAAAATAATTTTTGCAGGAGGAAAGCCCCCCCCCCCTGCACTCCCCATATCCACTGCATCTTAAATATTCCCAGTGTGAGAGTGCACATTTCCGAGGAAAGGGCATATTTCTCACCCTCTGTATTATAGCAATCTCACACTACCAACATCGACCATCTGTTCGGTTAGCCTAATGGTGTAGGCTGAATCGGTACTGACCAAACATGGATTGACAAATTTAATGGAGCCCATATCAAAATTCAAACAAGAACATCAGCAAAAAATTACCAACCTTACATTCAGTCAAATGAGCAGTAAAATAAAGATAGTGCCTTTTTCCTTGAAGGGAAGCAAGCCCTAATGGACATCCATGTAGGGAGGGGCTGCACCGCACCACATCCCCTGATACTTGCATATACAAACTCCAAAACTGGACAACAGTGGGGAAAAGAAAAATTCCCTAAACCCTATTGTTACATGTTCTTGCATTAATTTCATTTCTGCCCATTCTATGAACTATGAATTGATCAGCAAAACAAACCGGGATCACAGGTTGAAAAATGTTCAAGCAAATAAACTGTATTCATATACATAAATGGATATAGATATAATACAAAAATATACATATATTTTACATATATATGGAGAGAAAGTCAGGTGTGTGTGTGTGTGTGTGTGTGTGTGTGTGTGTGTGTGTGTGTGTGTGTGTGTGTGTGTGTGTGTGTGTGTGTGTGTGTGTGTGGGTTTGTGGATGGAGAGATAGATGGACAGAATTTAACATTGTCTTTAAAGCCCTTGTCATTATGGCTGAAAAGGGTACAATCTGGACACTCACCTTGTTAACAAGTAATAGACAGACAGACAGACAGATACCTATATAGGTATGTACATACATGCATACATGCAGACATATCAGCAAAGAGACAGATCTCTTGTTTAATTTGCAGCTTGTTTGGACTGCAAATGTCTGTGCATCAGTGATGGTAAGAGCTATTCTGTTAGTAGTTTAATGAACACCAGGATATCTGCAGGTGTTCACGTCTCACCTTAACTGGGCAGCAACAGCAGCAGATTGGGATAATGCCATTAATGTCACTTGCATTCATATGTATATCTCCTCCAACAACAGAGGCAGAAGATGGTGAAGATGATATGTTCTTTCAGTCCTTTCAACAAGTACAATTTGACATTAATAAAGTGTATAAAATAGCTATACAGATAGTCATGGTTCACCTGAACACAAAGGATGAGAACAAATAAGAAGGTTAAGTGGTTGCAAAATACAATCTGTATAATAGAAATGAAGTAAGAGAAAGTACAGTTATGTAAAATCTTGCCATAACAATAGATGTCCTTGCCTTCACTGCTGTAGTATTCAAAATATATATGAAACATATGGGGTTCCCCTGCCACGGAAGCCCAATGTCCAGGCAGTCTACTAAAGACTCATGTTATTTTCAAGATATGCCAAGCATCAGCAAATGCTTCCTGCATAATGTAGAGCATAAAGGTGATGCTCAAACCTACCAAAAAAAGAACTGATTGCCCCAGGAGGTTGCACCAGTCCAAGGAATCCAAGAGGTAACATGTACATCCAGGAAGGTAAAGAACTAGGGTGTGAAGGGAGGGAGTGAATACTGCAGCGGTGAAGGCAAGGACAGCTACCATTATGGTGAGATTTTACACAACTCTTCTGTGTCCTTACATTCACTGCTGCAGTATTCAAAACATATGGGAGAGTGCCAAAGCTGAAGAGGAAACATGGGAGGAGGAAGGGCCATAAGAGTCCCCTAAAAAGCCATGAAGAACTGAACTAGCAAAGCCACCCCTAGCTCTAGAGATACCATCCAACTTGTAGTGCTTGGTAAAGGTATGCACAGATGTCCAGGTAGCTTCTTCAAGAATAGAATTAGCATCTAAACCTTTGAAAAAAAGTACCATAAGAAGCCACAGCTCTAGCAAAATGAGACTTAACTGAAAAAGGAAGTCTCTTGCCATGAAATGTGTAACAAAAGGGAATAGCCTTAGAAATCCAAGAAGAAATAGTTTGCTTGGAAACAGCAAGCCCCAAAGATCCAGGATGAAAAGAAACAAATAACTGATCAGATTTTTTAATAGCCTTAGTTATATGCAAATAAACATTAAGTTGCCTATGCATGTCCAAAGTTTGCAGCACCCGCTCACTGTCAGTTTGCAGAGAGGGAAATAAAGTAGGCAGATTAATAGACTGATTAAGAGATAGCTCATTAACCACCTTTGGCATAAAATAAGGGTTAGTGTGCAAGGACACTCTGCCCTCATGAATAATCAAAATAGGAGGACAAGACATAAGGGCCTACAACTCAGACAGGCATCTGTCAGAAATAAGCGCTAAGAAAAACACAGTCTTCCAGGAGCCATGTTGCAGGGAAGCTGAAGCAGTGGGCTCAAAAGGAGTCTGAGTCAACTTCTCCAAAACAAAATTAAGATCCCATGGAAGAAGAAGAGCCTTCCTGGGAGGTCTAATATTAAGGAAGCCTTTAAGTAACTGTTTCACCTCAAATCTAGCAGCTAAAAGAAGAGAAAAGGGCAGACAAACAGAGACAGCTGATATGTGGGCCTTAAAAGAAGAATAGGCCAAGCCAGCATTGAGCAACTCACACAAATAAGAGAGAACCAAAGGGCTGTCCACAGTAAGTGGGTCCAGATTACAAGAGAGACACCAAAAGCAAAGCCTCTTCCATTTTAATAAGTAGAATTTCCTAGTCATAGGTTTCTTGGCTTCCTCAAGGACTTGCAGCACATCCTCAGAAAAAAGGTGTCTATGAGGAATCAAAATCCTGTCACCCACATTGTCAGTTGAAGCATGAACATGTGGGGTGGATAAGAGATACCTTGTCTTGCATGAGTAGATCTACCCTGTGAGGTAACTTGTGATGATTGCCCCTGGCTAGATGCAGAAGAAGAGGGAACCAGTGCTGTCTCAGCCAAAAAGGAATCACCAACATGATTTTGGGAGCATCCTGTTGAATTTTGAATTGGACCTTCAGAATGAGAGTAAGGGCAGGGAATGCATAAAGAAACACCCCCTTCCAAGAGAATGAGAGGTCATTCACCTTCCATACCAGAAAACCAGGGACATTTGCACAAAACAGAGGAAGCTGTCTGTTCAGAGGGGAGGCAAAAAGATCCACTTGAGGAGTATTCCACTGGTGGATAATGTCCAGAAACACATCCCTGTGAAGCATCCATTCATGGGACTGAGATAAGGACCTGCCACAATGTTCTGACTGAAAGGGATATAAACTGCCTAAAGAGTCATTTGACACTTGACAGCAAGATCCCATACCAGAAATGTCAACCGGCAAAGAAGATAAGATTTCATGCCTCCATGCTTTTTGATATACCACATCACTGTGGTATTGCCTGTGAAAAACCTTGAGAGGCCCAGGTGAAAGAAGATATGAAAAGGCCTGAAGAGCCAGCAGAAGAGCTCTCATCTCTTTGACATTGATGTGCTCCTTCTGCTGACGAGCTGACCGCACCCCTGTACCTTTAGGGAGTCAAAAGTCCCCCCCATCCCATGTCTGAAGCATCTGTAAACAATTCCTGAGAGGGAAAAGGGGGTGAAAAGGAATCCCTGGCTTCAGAGACAACTGCTGAATCCACCAGAGAAGTTCCTGTCTAAGACAAGGAAGAAGAGGAGCTACAAATTCTAGAGGATGAGCATGTTGAAGCCACACTGAATTCAGAAACCACTGAAACTTTTTCATGTGAAGTTTGGCCAGAGGGAGCATTGGAATGGTGGATGCCATGAAACCCAGAACTCTCAGAAACTCCCTGCTGGTAACAGAAGCCAGAGGAATAAAAGTGTGAAAGAAATAAATGAGAGTTAAAGTCTTTGGAGGGTGCAGGGATGCAAGCATTGGTACCATCTGAATCTTCCAACCCAAAAAAACATGATTCTGAGAAGGAGGCAGAGAAGACTTTTTGAAATATATAGTGAACCCCAGGCTCTGAAGAAGAGACAGGGCAAAATAAAGATTTTGCAAAAGGATCTCTGGAGAGGGCACCTGAATCAACAAGTCATCCAAATGAGGAAAAATGTGGATCCGCTAAAACCTGAAAAAAGCAATCACAGGAGTAAAGCATTTGGTGAACACCCTTCCGGCAGTAAAAAGGTCAAAGGGCAAAGGAGAGAACTGAAAATGCCAGGAAGCAACAGAAAAACAGAAAACCTTCCTGAAAAAGGATGGAACAGAATATAAAGATAAGCATCCTAAAGATCCAGAGACACCTTATGGGCCTGAGGGAGCAAGAGAGGAAACAAAATCTGAAGGGACAACATCTGAAACGGAGGTACCTTTAGAAAAGTGTTTAGATAAGAGAGGTCTAGGGTAGGTCTCCAAGTGCCCTCATTTCTGAGTACTAGAAACAGTCTTGAGTAGAACCCTTTCCCTCTTTGGTATTCAGGCACCTCTTGAATAGTACCCTGAGACACGAGATCTAGAAGAACCTCGGGTAAAAAGGAAAGTTATTCCCGAGGAGGTTGAGGAATGTCCATAAAAGGAGGACAGGATTTCCACACTACAAAGTACCCTTGATAAATGATTGATAAAACCCAAGAATCATGAGTGATCTGAAGCCAAACTGGAAGAGAAAGAGGAATGTGGCTAGGAAGAGACAGATGGTCACACAGTGTCTGGTTTGTCCAGAAAGGAAGGATTTGGAGTCCCTGAAAACTGAGTAGCCTTTGCAGGAGGGGCCCGTTTGCTACTCTTCTTAACTTTAGTAGAAGGATAAGATTGCCTGTGAACAAAGGCAGACTTAGTGGGGTAGTTTCTCTGAAATCTAGGCACAGGAGAAACAAACACATGTTCAAGTTCCTGTAAGGCCTTCCACTTATACTGAATGGGGCTTAAACAGTCCAGCAGCTGCTTCCCCAAACAAAAGTTTAGAATCCAGAGGAGCATCCATCAACTTAGCTTTAATATCATCAGATAGAGGTTGAAGCCTAAGCCAAGACTACCTCCTCACAACTGAATCAAAAACAGCAGCTCTAGCAGAGGCATCCACCACATCATAAATACATTTAATAGAATGACAAGCAACTTGAGAGGAAATCCCCAACAAGTTAAGAAGAGAAGTTTTATGCTCAGAGTCTAGAAAATCAGAAATAAGTTGACAGGTCTGAGAAAGAAGAGCCAACACATAATGCAACATATGGGTCTGATAATTAATAGCCCTAAAAGCTAGGGTAGCAGAAGTGTAAACATTTTTACCTAGCCTGTCTATAGTTCTGCTGTCCTTGTCAGAAGGCAATAACTTGGGCAAAGGAAATAATTGAAATGGCTTATCAGAGACTACAGACACTACAGAGGGATCAGCAGCAGGACATTTATTTAAAAAACAACAATCCTCAGGAACCCTACAAAATCTGTCAGGCTTCCTGCAAGCAGGGAACAGAAAATCCGTCAAATGAGAAGCATTGGATAAAGCATCCAGTAAAACAGCCAAAACAGGAGGAATAACTACAGGTTTATGAGATTCCAGCTGCAGAAACACATAGTACCTCTTATGGATATCAGAGACCTGAGCACAATTCCAGTGGAAAAGTCAATCATCCTAGAGAATGTGTCTCCAAAGGAAATTTCCTCTGAAGGAGCATCAGGACTAATAGATTCTTCCTCCTCTGACCCATAGTCCAAAGGAGAAGGAATTTATGTAGAATAAGGTAGGGATTCATCAGCAGAATCTGACTCATCCTCAGAATAATCCTGGTCTCTAGGCCTTTTAGGAGGAGTAGAGGACCAAGGAAGAGCAGGAACTGAAACCCCATGAGAAGGCTTTAAGGACATTAAGGCAGACAATAACCTTTGAGTAAAAGCCTGCCACTCACTTTGAGGATCCCTAGAAGCATAAGAAACATGTTTATTTTTTTATTTCTTTTTAAGGGAACATCTTGATAAGGCTCAGACCCAGGATGACAGTCAAGAACCGTAGCAGGAGTTTCTTTCCCAACCAAAAACTGACGAACTCTCCTAGGCCCCTCAGAAAAAAATCAACTGTGGTTCCCTCTGAAAGCCCAAGATGGCTGCCTGCAAAACTTCTTCAGAAATGCTGCCAGCCAGATCCTCACACAGCCTCCAACACAGTCATGGCAGAGAAATCCGACAACACAGCCAGGTGAGCATCCAGGTTCATAACAACCTTGAGAGAAACACCTGGCAAAGACTAGACAGCAGAAGATTCCTGTTGTATCTTTTGCACCTTCTTCTTCCATAAGGGCTGATCCTCAGGGTGGTAGACTGCTTCCATTGCATCTTTAGTGAGTAGCTTAAGATGCTGGTTCTCAAGATACAAGGAAAGGGTAGAAAGTCTACTACAAAGGGTTTTTGGGACAAATGCCTGACAAATATAACAAGATGTATGGTTATGAGAAGCCCCTAAGCAAAAAAGACACTTATTGTGGTGATCTCTATGGGGAATCTGGCTCTTACACTGGCGTTTACCCATTCTGAAGGACACTAACCCTAAGGAACACAAAAACAAGAAAAAAATAAAATCCCCAATGGGGCACTTATCTTCCAAGTACAATAAACAGGTGTAATTAATCTCTGGAGAACGAAAATGCATTCAACTGACAGAAAACAGATGCAGCTAAACAGACAAATGATGTAAAAGATATTCAGACTGGCGGCAAGGTAGTTCTGTTTTTGGTAGGCCTGAACATCACCTTTATGCCCTACTTTACGCAGGGAGCATTTGGTTGTATTAAGCATACCTTCAAAATAGCAGGAGACTTTAGTAGACTGGCCAGACATTGGGCTTCTGCGGTAGGGGAAGCCCATATGTTTCAAATATATTTTGAATACTGCAGTAGTGAATGTAAGGGCATCATCTAATAGAATATTGTAAAACGGGAAAACTTTGGTTCAAACACATACTTCCAACAACTCTACATGCTATCTTTATCCAGTTTGACATTTAAGTGACTCTCCCTTACTCCTTCCCATCTAGAAATTGTGTTTCCTTGCCTTACATAGCATAGGCTAGAGTCAGACCTGCTGAATCTAGACTGTTTGGTTCTCTGTGCTCTTAAACCAGCCATCTTACATTAAGAGGGCGTTCCTGAACCCTTGTGGCAGAAGTGTCTAGATTCGGACTCATATGAGTTGGGGATTGCTGGAGAAAGGCTCAGTTTGAGGCTTTCCCATTGGGAGTTGTGTTAAAACTGTTAAAATGTACTTGTATATAAGCCTCTCATTTGCTAGGGTTTGCGCTCAGTTTGCCGGAGCTGCTCAACATTTGGCAACTTTAGCCAGAGGTCAAGGGTACATCTGCACTGAAATCCAAGGCATCCACTGAAAAAAAAATTAGAAAAATTAGCATATTTTATGCTAGCACTGCATCTTTTAACTGTATTTAATTGAATTACTACTTCATTTTTGCTGTTTGCAACTAAGTCCAGCTACCCACTTCCTTTCCATGTACCACATTCAGAAAAATCCTGCCACAATGGATGGGCAGTTTCTCATCTTTTCTCCTGCCATCTTGATTGATATAGACATCATGAGGCAATGTAGCAATTGCTTCATGTAAACTGACAACCACTTATTCGTAAAGCAAACTAACACCCTATGTGAGAGATGCAAATACACTATGAAACTGGAGTCAATTCTTTCACAAAAAACAAACTAGACATCAAACAGGTTGTCAGCATACACGCTTCACCTCTCACACAAACCTCACCTCTCACACAAAATAGGGTTATGACACATAAACCCACATATGCAGAGGTACTCACTAAAAGCCTGCTAAAAGACCTCCCAAATGCGCACCACCCACACTCACCACTAAGCAAAAATAAACCACTACACATATCAACACACACACACACACACACACACACACACACACACACACACACACACACACACACACACACCCATGTCTCAACAAATAGGCCCCTAAGGCAAAACACATCAAATGTCTTGGTCATAGGCAACTCCATAGTGCAAAACTATGTCCCCCTCACCAGAATGGACAAGGGTAAGGTCACAGTCAGCTGCCTATCAGGTACCAGAACCTGACAAATCACACATGCACTCAAGTCATTCAACAACATGTACCGTTATGACTCCGTCATAGTCCATGTTGGAGTGAATGACTTGGGACATACCTATGTAGATTATATGAAGAGACACATGCTGGAGCTCTCTTATTGTGTCCCAGACAGGTATGTCCCTAGCCCTAAGCAGTATCCTACCCTCACCAAGGATGATGCCACAATATAAACAAAAAATGATTTACTTCAACAATTGACTCAGCTTCCGTTGTCAGTCCAGGGAATCCAGTGTCTGTCAGCCAGGGAGGATATGGTAAATAGACCTTGTTGATTTATTTTAAATAGTCTGCACCTGTCCCCCCTAGGCTTTAGGGTACTGGCAAAGGCCCTTGCCTCCCCCATAATGCCTTTTTTAGCAATGTCAAAACAACAAATTTTCCAATGTAACAAAATCTATTTGAGACAAACTCAGGGTCATGCTGCTTAATGCTAGGAGTTTAAATATGAAACTACACTCCCTGGAAGCACTGGCCACCTTGGAGGATGCTCATGTCTGTGCATTTACCGAGACATGGTTCAACGCCACTGACAGCACCCCAGCTGTGCAAGGTTACAAAGTCTTCCATGTGTTCAGACTTTAAAATGAGCTTTAAGGAACCAAAGATGGAGGTGTATCCATCTTCATTAAAACCAAATAAACTTTGAGACTGGTCAAACAGCATGATTGTCTCCAACTACTCCATGTCCAATTAACTACTGGGAAAGTATCATACCACATCATTACTAGCTATAAATCCCCCACCATGAACCAGGATAAGCACACCGTCTACCTGATTTACTGGAATCCCTCACCATACAGCCCAACACCTTAGTCATGGGAGATTTCATCTATCCTTCCATAGACTGGGGGACATACAAGAGCAAAAACACACTCAGTCAGATGTTCCTGGACTTTGTTAACACAAATGCTCTGGAAAAGATAGTCTGCACCCCCACTAGGGGCTCATTTTCTGGACATAGTACTCACCAAAATGGGGGGTTACTGTACTTCCCCATGCTTGATGGCCTCCCTGGTTAGGTCAGACCACAGATCAGTTTCATTTGAAGTAACTACTGGAACTGACACCCTCACAGGAACAAAAATGATAAAAAAAACTTTACCAAAGCTAACTACATCCTACTAAGTCATGGTATAAAAAGCTTCATGCCACCCGCAATTGCAGATATCAATGATCACTATGGAGAAGTGTACACAAATGCCCTGTACAAACACTTAAGTGACTGCATAAACTCTGCTGTACCTGACTGGATCAAAACCAGGTCTTCCCGTAAAATCAAGTAACTGTGGTGGACTTCAAGTATAAACAGATTATATAACAAGAGGAAGAAACTCTTGTCCAAAAGCAGGAAGGATATCACTATGCAGAGGAAGAGTTCCCTCCTAAGTCTAAACAAGAAAATCAGAAATCTTGTAAAGACTTCTAAAGTAAACTATGATACTAAAAATCAGATCCCTAGCCAAGGATAATCATAAGGCATTCTTTAACTATGTCCGAAGTCTAAAAGGGAATGCCCAGCTATGTGCCGAACTGGTTGTAGATGGGATCATTCATGCTACATTGGAAGATATCGTCAACCTGCTAGCTGACAGAGTCAGCGCAAACTTCACCCCCCTATCCCCACCTACCATATCCCAAAGCATACATGACACCAGCCCTCTGCCTAGTATCTCTAGAGAACAGGTCATCTCAGTGCTCGTTGAGGTCAAAAACACAGCCTCAGTGGGACCAGATAATATCCCAGGTTGTTTACTAAACAATCTAAAATAAGACCTAGCAGACCCACTTGGCATTCTCTTTAATCATAGTTTGAAAAGTGGTTATGTTCCTGCAGAATCGAGAACAGCAACAGTAATCCCCCTGCACAAAGGGGGGCCATCAACCGACCCTGGGAACTACAGACCCATAAGTCTAACCAGCCTCATCTGCAAAGCCATGGAAAGAATTATCATGGACTTTATCAACAAGGACATAGGCGACCTCCAAATGCTGGACCCAACCTAGTCTGGTTTCATTAAGGGTAAATCATGCTTATTAAATCTGGCAGACTTCTTTGAGAATGTCACCAAAACCATGGATGAGGATAAGGCAGTGCACACAGCCTATCTCAACCTTGCCAAGGTTTTTGACACAATTCCACACTCTAGCATTGTTGAAAAACTCTCCCACATAGGAATTAACCCTTATGTTACTAGATAGGTAGCCAATTGGCTCAGCGACTGAACACACTCTGTCAAAATTGGTGACTACACCTCCACCAATAGACCCATCAGCAGTGGAGTACCACAGGGGTCTGTGGTGGGCCCCTTACTGTTTGGCATCTATTTCTCAGAAGCCCAGGCCACAGTAGATGGCCTTTGGCTCACTAAGTTCACTGATGATTGCAAACTAGGAGCAATCACTGAGTCCCCCACCAAAGTCAGCATATTACAAGAAAGGCTAACACAAACAAATGACTAGTGCCAAAGCTGTGGTCTAAAAGTAATGCAAAAAAAATGCATTATTATTTCCTTTAGCAAAATGAAATTCCCTACAAACTGCAATATCTACAGCACCCCCCTGAGTTCCAACACACTGGTGCAAGACTTGGGAACACAGGCTGATAGCAATCTGAACTTTGACCACCATGTTTTCACAGTGGTAAGGAAAGACTTCTACATAGCACACCTCATAAGCAAAGGTATAGCATCCAGGTCAAGGGATGTTATAACTCCACTGTATTCAACCCTCATCAGACCACTAATAGAGTCTAATGCACCCTTTTCTATGTACCTCATCACACACCTACAGCAGCTGGAGAGACCTGAGAGGTTTCTCACTTGGGGTTGGGAGGGTGGCCTAATGGTTAAGGTGTTTGACTTACAAACACAAGGTGCAGGGTTTGAGTCTCACAAGGGATAATTGGCTAGCCTTAAAATGTCTCACAAGGGCAGTTAGCTTAGTACTAATCTATGAACCTATAATAAAATACAGGGACTACAAACTATGACTTATGTAGA
This sequence comes from Protopterus annectens, assembly GCF_019279795.1. NCBI lineage: Eukaryota > Metazoa > Chordata > Ceratodontiformes > Protopteridae > Protopterus > Protopterus annectens. Next base: position 1,968,549,452 of record NC_056735.1, read on the forward strand.
AAGGCTGAAAGCCCTGACCTTATAGTTTGCTGAGAGGTGACTTGTGCCTGGCCTAAAGGGCAATCTCCAACCCTGCCCTAATGGAAATGCTGCACATCCACAAGTCAAATGGCACAAGAGTCACTCACTCTAGGGATCTCAACCTAGCTTGTGACATTAACAGATCATGCTGGACAGACAGATAGGTCTCCCAGAGACTGCTGCTTCTCTGGAATAGACTTCCTATTCACATAAAGCAGAGCTCCTCACTGACCCTATTCAAATGCAGCCTAAATAATTGGATGGGAGACCTCAAATTCACCCCAGGGGTAGCACCCATGTCCCTCATAGACAGAGGTAGCCGGTGTTGATCACACACCCACTCTGTTCATAAATTTGTTCTGCTTACTACCCAAAAAGAACAAATGGGGGATACTTGGGATTAACATGGCTAGGTTTGTAAAGGTTCATAGGTTCATAGGTTCATACTAGGCTATCTGCCCTGGGGCATTTATAAGCCTAGCCCGAGTGTGTTTGGCTTTCGCCACCCTTTGATTTGAGTTTGCTGTGCCCTTTTTAAGGTTAGTTTACTGTGCCTCTGTCTAGTAGTGACACAGAAGTAATCCCCGGGGTAAACCTACGATCTCCCATCCACTCATCAAGATTCCTCTTGAAGAGAGTCAGTGAGGTGCTCTGCCTAACATGGACTGGGATTCTATTCCAGAGTGAAGGGAGCCTCTGGGTTATGAATCTGTCCCTCCAGCATGTTCTATTTATTTCTGTGCTGAGGGTCAAGTCCCTCGAGCACGTGGTTCTAAGGGATTTAGATTTTCTGAGGTGGAGCATGTCCATTAATTCTGGGTTGGACATAGCTTTGTATGTCAGGCATAGATCGCCTAGAAGTAGGTGGTATGCAACTGAGTAGAGCTGGAGTTTTTTTAACCGGGCAGCATATGGGATCTGTTTGAGTCCCTTGATCCTCTTTGGGAGGTGCTTTTGGGGTCTTTCTAGTTGCTGCAGGTGTCGGGTAAGGTACATCCCAAAAGGGACATTGTATTCTATGATGGGCCTGATGACGGATGAATAAAGGGGCACTATTACCTCACTTGATCTAGATGTGAATCCTTTCGTGATAAGGTGGGCTATGTAGAAGGTCTTTCTAACCACTTTGGCAATGTGGTTGTCAAAGGAGAGATTGCTATCAACTTGGGTCCCCAGGTCCCTAATTACTTCTTCCATACTTAATAGGTTACCACCTATGTGGTAATTTGTGGGCACTTTGTTTTTGCCAAAGGGTATGACTATACACTTTTTGACATTTAGCTTTAGGCCATGGCTCTGACACCAGTTATCCGTCTCTGTGAGACCTTTTTGGAGGATGTTCGTGTCCGCTGGAGAGTCAATTATGGTGCCCAGTTTGCAGTCATCTGCGAACTTGGTCAGCCATAGTCCTCCCGTGTTGGCCTGTACCTCGGAGAAGTATATGCCAAACAAGAGAGGTCCCAGGACAGAGCCTTGGGGGACACCACTTGTAACCGGTTTCGAGTCTGACATGGCTCCAGCAATTCTGACTCTGTGGGTTCTGTCTTTGAGCCAGTTAGCAACCCATCTTGTGACATAGGGGTTTATATTTAAGCTGGATAGCTTATCTATGATGCTAGAGTGGGGTATTGTGTCAAATGCCTTTGCAAGGTCCAGATAGGCTGTGTGGACTACCTTCCCTTCATCTATGGCCTTGGTGACTGTTTCAAAAAAGTCAACCAGGTTCAAGAGGCAGGATCTTCCCTTGACAAAGCTGAATTGGGTAGTATCTAGTGTCTGTACGTCCCCAATGTCTTTGTTTATGAGTTCCATGATGATCCTCTCCATGGCCTTGCAGATAAGGCTAGTTAGGCTTATGGGGCGATAGTTACCAGGGTCCTGGACTGCTAGACTGGTAACATCCTATGAACCTATGAACCAATGTGAATTGTACATAGGTCACATGGACTATGGTTATGGAAGTATACAAGGGAAAAGTTCAATATCATCAATAAAAACAAACTCTAGTGATGACTGAGGAATAGGTCACCAGCAACTAGTATGCAAACTTAAACTAAAGCTGAATAAGAGTAAACCATCTAGGTACTTAGTAAAGTATAATTTTGTCAATAGATAACCAGAGTTCAAATACTCTGCAATATCAATTCACCACATTAGTTAGAAATGGCAGAGTACCACATGGCTTCTAGGAAGACATATTTGATGAAAGTGAAAAGTGAATGAAAAAAAGTGAAAAAGCAAAAATGATCAAAATGATTGATTGTTGAGACCTTGAATATTGATCAGATAAGTAGAGAAGCTAACACCAGAGGAGAGAGAGGAGCAGCTCTGGAACATAACTGAATGTGGTGAATTGATATTGCAGAGTATAAGTAAAAAACTAAGAGCTCTCATAAAATCATCCAAGGCAAATTTTGAGAGAAAAATCGCCAAGGACTCAAAAGACAATCATAAGGCCTTCTTTAGCTATGTTAGAAACCTAGGAGGAAACTCCCAGATATGCTCAGAATTAGTTCAAAATGATGTGAAGATTACTGAACCTACACACATTGCCAACATACTGGCTGACAGGTTCAGTGCAAACTTCTCCCCCCCCTCGCCCCCAAAAGGAGAGATATCCATATCAGAGGATTGTAGCCCCCCAAACATCTCCAACGCCCAGGTGAGAACTGCTCTCTCCAAGGCAAAAAACACAGCATCCATGGGACCGGATGGTGTCCCTGGCTGTGTGCTCCACGAACTCAATGAGGAATTAAACCCGCAGTTAGGACAGCTGTTTAATCTTAGCCTCACCTCAGGATACGTACCCAAGGAGTGGCGCACGGCGACTGTGGTCCCACTTCACAAAGGCGGTGCCTCCACTGACCCTGGAAATTACCATCCCATTAGCTTGACAAGCCTTATCTGCAAAGCCATGGAGAGGATCATAATGGAACTCATAAATAAAGACATAGGGAACTTGCAGACTTTGGATCCAACCCAGTTTGGCTTTGTCAAAGGCAGATCATGCCTTTTAAACTTGGTTGACTTTTTCGAGACAGTCACCAAGGCCATTGATGAGGGAAAGGCAGTCCATACAGCCTACCTCGACCTGGCAAAGGCCTTCGACACAATACCCCACTCAGGTATCATCGAAAAACTCGTCAGCTTGAATGTAAACCCATACATCACAAGATGGGTTGCAAACTGGCTAAGTGACAGAACCCACAGGGTCAGAGTTGCTGGAGCCATGTCAGACTCAAAGCCTGTCACAAGTGGTGTCCCACAGGGCTCAGTCCTGGGTCCACTCTTGTTCGGCATCTACTTTTCTGAAGTACAAGCAAACACAGGAGGGTTATGGCTGACAAAGTTTGCAGATGACTGCAAACTGGGCCATAGTCGAAAACACATCTGACACAGATATCCTTCAGAAGGGCCTCACAGAAATGGATAACTGGTGCCAGAGCCATGGCCTAAAGTTAAACGCCAAGAAATGCATAGTCATACCCTTCAGGAAAAACAAGGTTACCCCTAGCTACCATATAGGTGGCAATCCACTGAGCACAGAAGAAGTCATCAGGGATCTGGGGACCCAGGTTGACAGTAGCCTTCGTTTGACACTCATGTTGCTAAAGTAGTTAGGAAAACCTTCTACATTGCCCACCTGATCATGAAGGGATTCACATCTAGATCAAGGGAGGTCATCATCCCCCTGTACTCATCACTCATTAGACCTATGATTGAGTACAATGCCCCATTCGGAATATATCTGACCCGACACCTGCAGCAGCTGGAAAGGCCCCAAAAGTTCCTCACCAAAAGGATAAAGGGTCTCAAAAATATGTCTTATGCTGCCCGACTGAAAGAACTCCAGCTCTATTCAGTCTCATACCGCTTGCTCAGAGGTGACCTGTGCCTGACATATAAGGCCATGTCAAACCCAGATTTGATGAATATGCTTCACCTCAAAAATCTAGATCCCTCAGAACCACAAGGGCGGGAGACTTAAACCTTGACACAGTTATTAATAGAACGTGCTGGAGGGACAGATTCATCACCCAGAGACTCCCTATGCTGTGGAACAAAATCCCGGTACATGTGAGGCAGAGCACCACGCTGGCCTTGTTCAAGAGGAATCTTGACTAATGGATGGGAGATCGCAGATATACCCCAGGGATTACTTCAGTGTCACTGCTTGACAGAGGCACAGCAAAATAATAGGCATAGTTTTATTCAAACTAAAGGGGTGGCGAAAGCCACATAACTATGGGCTAGGCTTATAAATGCCCTTGGGCAGATAGCCTAGTATGAACCTGTGAACCTATGAACCTATGAAATTCGCAATGTGCTGCATGATGGGAGAAAAAAAAAGACATCAATGTTGTTTGCAATGACATAGAATCAAAAAATACTAGAGTAAGAACACATTCAGCTTTCTTAAAATTGTGGGAGCTTAAAAGAAAGATCCAACCTCAAATACATATTATGAACAATTTTAGTAAGAGTAAGAAAAGATGGGAGGAGTACTCCTTGTTGGTACTGCGTAAGGGTCAAACAGATCAGCAACCATTTCTGTCTGTAACTTACAATCCAGAATCAAAAAGCAGCATTGCAATCTTTACCTCTGAATGAAGTGCCAGGCATCAATGGCATTTCCACTGAAGTGTGACAGCACTCCAATGTAGATGTTGCAATACTTAAAAGGCTCTATCAAGAAATTAAAAGTCAACATAACAGTCGATTAAAGATGGAAATCTGTATTTATACCGCTCCTAAAGAAATATGATTTGAAGGTAGTGTAAAATTGCTATGATCCCACACGTGAGCAGGATTCTTCTTGAGATTATTCAGTGGAGATTCAATCACCACTTGAAACATGAACTGCCAGAAGTGCAAGGTTCAGGAAACAGCAAGAAATGACAGGCACCATCATGGGTGTGAGATGGATCATTGAAAAAAAAAAACAAGAGTACCAGAAGGATATTCAAATGTATTAGAGGGACCATGCATGGGAAAGCAGGAAGGAGGCAATGTGGCCTTGTTTTACTATAGTAGCATTACAGCCTGGTGAACTACAGTATGTACTGCAAAGTGGCTATACGGCTCAGTCAAACGTTGCATAAGAGCAAAAGCATGCATGCACCTACCAACACAAAGTCCCTCACTAGCGAAACCCCCCCCCCCAGGAGTACCCACTTCCTTACTAAGTCCTCTCTCATTCAGTTACACCCCAAACTTCTTAATTTCTCTAGCATGTCGAAGGGCCAGATGCTGGCGTCCTCGTCTGTCCAGTTGGTGAATCTGGGAATATTGAGGCAATGTTACAATTGCCTCATGTACACAGACAACCCTCTCCTCCTCCCACATAACACAAATACTTGTGAGAGATGCAGCTATTTAGCCAAACTGGAGGCTGAGCTCTTTCAACTCAGGACTGGCAAGACCAGACAGGAGAAGAAGGTAACTACACACACCACAAAACCAGTCTCACATAAAGTTATCACAACAATGAATCAGACACATAAACACACAAAGACATACTCAGAGGCTCTGAGCAAAAATTTACCTAAACAGCAGAGGCCTCCAAAGCAGACACCCAAGCAACCGCCACCTCATGACACATCACAGGCAACACATAAAACACAAAATCAGTGTGCAAAGCAGTCACAGCCCTTAAGGCCAAATACAACACCAAACATACTTGTCATAGGTGACTCCATAGTCAGACACACTGACGTCCCACTCACCAGGCTGAACAAGGAGAGGGTCACAGTAAGCTGCCTATCGGGCGCTAGAATCCACCACATTACACAAGCACTCGGGTCACTCCACAGCAAGTACAAATATGACACAGTCATTGTCCATGCTGTTGTGAACGACCTGAGACGTACCTCCCTGGACCACATGAAAAGAGACATAGAGGAGCTCTCTGATTATGTAGCCCAGGCAGGTATGACCCTGACCCTGAGCAGCATCCTTCCTTCACCAAGAATGATGACACAACATAGAGACAAGATGATCAGCTTTAACAATTGGCTAAATTTCTGGTGTCATTCAAAGGGGATCCAGTGTCTGTCTGCCTGGGATGACATGCTTGACAAGCCACGCTGCTTCGCAAGGGACGGCTTGCACCTGTCACCCCTGGGATTCCGGATATTGGCTAAGGCTCTTGCCACCCCCATAGTGCCTTTTTTAGGCAAGGCTCAAATTCTAAACCTACCACCCTAGAAAACAAAAATGGGAAGAAACTAAGGGTAATGCTGCTCAATGCCAGAAGTCTAAATCTCAAAATGCATGGACTCGAGGCCCTTCTCAATATGGAGAACATCGATGTCTGTGCTGTGACTGAAACCTGGTTCAAGGCTCCTGAGAGCACCCCGGCACTATCAGGTTTTACCTCATATCATGCGTTCCGGCCCCAAAACCCGGACCACACCACAAAAGGAAGGGGTCTATCCATATTCATCAAGGATACCCACACCTCCAGGTTGGTGGCAACGCACGAAGCATCGGAAACCATCCAGGTGCAATTAACCATAGGCAAAACTGCTCTACAATTTGTAGCATGCTACAGGCCACCCTCTCAAACTCAGGAACCCCATACAGCCTTCCTGAAGACACTGGAGGGTATAAAAGTATCTCCAAACACCATTATATTGGGTGACTTCAACTACCCGAATATAGACTGGGAACATTACTCAAGCCCAAACTTTCTAGCCCAAAGGTTCCTGGAGTTCATAAATTCAAATGCCATGGAACAACTAGTCACCGTTCCCACAAGAGGAGAAAATATACTAGATCTCATCATCACAAACATGGGGACAAAATGCTCCACACCGGAAGTATATCCCTCATTGGTGAGATCAGATCATAAACTAATCTCAGTGGATATCCACATCCCGCCCCCACCCCAAACAAAAAAGACCACAGTGAAGAACTTCTCTAAAGCAAACTTCACACTACTCAAGACTGGTGTGGTATCCTTCAAGGCCCCCAAGACAGTGGAAACCACAACCCAAGCTGCGGAAGCCCTTACAAATGCCTTCTACGAACACCTCCAGGACTGCATGGATCAGGCAATCCCTAATAAAACCAAGACTCTTTCCACCAAGGGCAAACGTCCAGTCTGGTGGACCCCAGCCATAAACAAACTTTACAATAAGAGGAGAAAGCTGTTACATGATAGAGCAAAATCCATAAAAGAAGACACCTTTGATCATTATTAGTAAAAAAATACGAGCACTCATAAAATCATCCAAGGCCAACTTTGAGAGAAAAATTGCCCTAGATTCAAAAGACAATCATAAGGCCTTCTTCAGCTATGTTAGAAACCTGGGTGGAAACTCCCAGATATGCTCAGAATTAGTCCAAAATGATACAAAAATCACTGAACCCACAGACATTGCCAACATACTGGCAGACAGGTTCAGTGCAAACTTCACCCCCCTCTCACCCCCAAAAGGAGAGATAACTATCCCAGCGGAGTGCAGCCTCCCAGACATCTCCAATGCGCAGGTGAAAGCTGCTCTCTCTAAAGCTAAAAACACAGCATCAGTGGGACTGGATGGTGTCCCCAGCTGTGTGCTACATGAACTCAATGAGGAACTAAACCCGCACATAAGGCAGCTGTTTAATCTTAGCCTTACCACAGGATACATGCCCAAGGAGTGGCGTACGGCAACTGTGTTCCCACTCCACAAAGGCGGTGCCTCTACGGACCCTGGTAATTACCGCCCCATAAGCTTAACAAGCCTGGTCTGCAAAGCTATGGAGAGGATCATAATGGAACTCATAAACAAAGACATAGGGGACTTGCAGACATTGGACCCGACCCAGTTTGGCTTTGTCAAGGGCAGATCATGCCTTTTGAACTTGGTCGACTTCTTTGAAACAGTCACCAAGGCCATTGATGAGGCAAAGGCAGTCCATACAGCCTACCTTGACCTTGCAAAAGCTTTCGACACAATACCCCACTCGGGTATTATAGAGAAACTTACCAGCTTAAATGTAAACCCATATGTCACAAGATGGGTTGCAAACTGGCTAAAGGACAGAACCCACAGGGTTAGAGTAGCTGGCGCCATGTCAGACTCCAAGCCGGTCACAAGTGGTGTCCCACATGGCTCAGTCCTTGGCCCCCTGTTGTTCGGCATCTACTTCTCAGAAGTACAGGCTAACATAGGAGGACTATGGCTGACAAAGTTTGCAGATGACTGCAAACTGGGAGCCATAGTGGAAAGTACATCGGACACAGATATCCTTCAGAGGGGTCTCACGGAAACTGATAGCTGGTGCCAGAGCCATGGCCTGAAGTTAAATGCCAAAAATGTATAGTCATACCCTTCGGGAAAAACAAGGTAACCCCAAGCTACCATATAGGTGGCAATCCACTAAGCACAGAAGAGGTTATCAGGGACCTGGGGACCCAGGTTGACAGTGGCCTTTCTTTTGACACTCACATTGCTAAAGTGGTTAGAAAAACCTTCTACATTGCCCACCTGATCATGAAGGGATTCACATCCAGATCAAGTGAGGTCATTGTTCCCCTGTACTCTTCACTTATCAGACCAATGATTGAGTACAATGCCCCATTCGGGATGTATCTCACCCGACACCTGCAGCAATTGGAGAGACCCCAAAAGTTCCTCACCAAAAGGATAAAGGGACTCCAAAATCTGTCATATGCTGCCAGACTGAAGAAACTCCAGCTCTATTCAGTCGCATACCATCTGCTCAGAGGTGACCTGTGCCTGACATACAAGGCCATGTCCAACCCGGAATTAATGGACATGCTCCACCTCAAAAAATCCAAATCTACCAGATCCACTAGAGCAAGCAACTTAAACCTTAGCATGGATATAAATAGGACATGCTGAAGGGATAGATTTGTCACCCAGAGACTCCCTATGTTGTGGAATAAAATCCCAGTCCATGTGAGGCAGAGCACCTCGCTGGCTCTGTTCAAGAGAAATCTTGACCGGTGGATGGGAGATCGTAGGTTTACCCCGGGAATCATCTCTGTGTCACTGCTGGACAGAGGCACAACAAACTAATGGGCACAGTATTTTTTAACATAAGGGGTGGCGTAAGCCACAAAAACTCTGGGCTAGGCTTATAAATGCCTTAGGGCAGATAGCCTAGTATAAACCTATGAACCTATGAACACAGCATCTAGCCAGAACTTGTAAGGTTGCATGGGGTTAGGACACACTCTCTGGCAGCAATATGACTGGCTTGTTATGGACCAGGTAATGCCAAAGGGGATGCTAAGTTGGTTCTGGTAGATCTAAAGAATGCAAAGGAACTGGTGGTAACTGAAGGTCAGCTGCAGGGAAGGAGAAAAAATAATATCCAAATCTCTTTTCCTAGATTATAGCAGCACCTTTGACTGTGCAAATCATGAAAAAACCCTGAGTACACTAGAACATTTGATATTTTTTCATCTTCAGCCTTTACACTGACCAAGAAGTAGCCATTTGAAAATAACAAGAAGCATTAAGGTTTAGTATTGGTAAAGGTGTATGAGGAAACGCATATCTTCTGTATACCTGTTTAAGTTACACAAAAACACAGTACCAGAGAGGTAAGATAGTATAACTGAGATATCTGCTTATCAAAATAAAACAGCATGGTCTCATAAAGGGTTCTCATTTTAATATGAAGACAAAGATCCTAACAAGGCAAGAGCTTCATGTGCAGATATATATCTTTTCATATGACATTTTTAGTAGCATCAAATGGATCCAAAAGCTGAACAGTTAAGAAAAAAGATAGGAAGAAATTTGATGCATCTGAATTATAGTGATGGCAAAAATATTGTATATACAATGGTCTATCCCCAAAAAAATACTTGATTAAATACAACCTAAATATTCCCTAGAAGATCTTCAGACCATCAGACATATCATGCAAACAGAAACATCACTAAAAAAAGTCAACCTCATAAAGGAAAACAGGCAATGCAACAGACTGATGCAATAACTGCAGTAATGGATGCCCTTCTATCAGTGATTCATTGTTTGGCTGAAGACAGTACACAGTTTAAGACAGCTATCTATATGGCCATCATAACAAAACATTGAATAAATAGCACTTAACAATAATGACAGTAATACGTGCACACACACACACACACACACACACACACATATATATATATATATATATATATATATATATATATATATATATATATCTATGGGTCTACCTGACATGGTCGACAAGCCATTTGATCGACTTTCATTTGGTCGACAACTCATTTGGTCGACAGACAGATTTGCTCCCCTCCCCAATGTTGTGCAACCCTGGAATTGATATATATAGTTATGGGGGGTGTGGGGAGCACAGCCCCCCACATTGGGGGATGTGGGGGGCAAAGCCCCCCACATAAAACTGCTTGTCAACCAAATGAGTTGTCGACCAAATGAAAGTCGATCAAATGGCTTGTCGACCATGGCAGGTAGACCCATATATATATATATATATATATATATATATATATATATATATATATATATGTATAGCTCTACTTTGAACCATTGAAATAACACTTCAGCAAAACTCAGTTTCACTAGTCTGGTTTCATGAAAATGCATTATTCCAGAAATGTACTTCCACAAAATTACAGATCACCAAAGAATTAAAAAAAAAACAAATACGCTACAGTACATTATGCAGGGGAGCAAGCCCCCCTGCACAACCATACCCCAGCTACTAATATATACCAATTCTGAGATTGCACTACAGTGGGGAAAAAGGAAAATTCCCTTAACCCCACTGTACCACGATCTCCAGTAACAATCTCAGTGATCTGTAGTTTCCGGACAAATGCACATTCGTGAAACTGGACTATCGAAACTGAGCTTTGCTGAAGTATTATTTCAATGAGTCAAAGTAGACTCATATATATATATATATATATATATATATATATATATATATATATATATATATATATAAGAATAGCTATTTGGAAGATGTGAGATGCCATGCTGGTCAGTAAGTAAGTGTAGGTTTTGGATGAGGGGGTAGGAGCTCTAGTGCAAGTGTTTATTGGTAAGGGTTGCAGTAATGGCTAAATAAGGAAACATATTTAGATTTCTCTGCTTGTGTTGAATCATGAGTTACGTGTTTGACCCTGTCTTTTGAAATGGTAAGTTGCAGGGTTAGGTTTAGTGGTACGGACAGGGTTAGTGTTAGGGTTAGGGACAAAGCTCCACAACCCCACCTTACTAATAACTGCTAGTATTGCTGTCCATCACCTTACAAATGCCTGCTAACCTTAACACTGCCCCTGTCCCTAACCGTAACCCTGCATATCACCTCAGAAAAACTCTATAACACTACCCCTTTTAAGACAAACTACTGTTGAATTTGTGGTGGAGTTTTGGTGTTCGTTTCACAAAAGGTAGCTGTTTTCTTTTATTTGTATATTGAGTTTAAAGATGCCAAGTCCAATATTTTGCATTACAATATTTAGGCATTTTGAGAAATCAAAATAAACTTCTAACAATTTATTCTCTCTCCCCCTCTCTCCCTCTCTCTCTATATATATATATATATATATATATATATATATATATATATACACATATAGATTTAGATATAGATATAGATATAGAAACCTATAGATAGACCTATAGAGGGACCTTTAGAGATAGATATATACACACTCATATAAAATAGCAAATAAATGAAACAAAGTAGAGATATAATTTAATATTGTTCCTGTAGCCTCTGTCGTATCTGAAACAAATGATTGGACTAGCTCACTTACTTACGTAACAAATGATAGGTAAATACATCAATATATACAAGCATGTAATTTTTTTAAGTGCCATTGAGTTGGTGTCTTCAGTTGGATAAATAATCACTGATTGAGGGACATCCTTTCCTTTAGTAATTGCTGGATCAGTCCAAAAGATCGTTGGTCTTCCTTTGTTTATGTTGAACTTCAGCCTTGCAAGTATGAAGTAATTTCTAATGATCTTCCTGTTTAGCAATGATCCACAACTGAGTGTGGGTAATGCAGAATTTACCGGCAGTTGGTGTGGTTTGATCACAAGGGTGATGCTGTCTCATTTTGAATAAGGGAGTGTCTGTAGAAAATCATTACATGTTCTCCTATATGTAGAGCAATTAAATGTGCAGTGATCGATATTGAGTATCGGTGGTATAATGTAGCAGAAGGAAGAAAGAACAAGAAGAAGAAGCAGGAGCAAGTATTAACCCATTTGGAGTGGGCATAACCACAGATATGGTTGCCCTGCTACAGATGGTAGGGGAAGCCTGACAGGATAATGCATCAACAAAAGTATGCCGTACATGAGGTGAATATTAAAACTGCCATGATAAAGGGAGGATTGCAGCAGGGTTAGGGCTAGAACGATATCATAACCTTATTTATTCACTAATGGAGAAGCATACATACCTGGAAAGTTGGTCTAGGAAGGGGAACATCCTTGTAGAGGGGTCAATGGATATGTTAGAAAGAAGGGATCTCATTCAATTCATGGTGGAATGAGTCAGATAATTGGTGGAAGGTTCACAGTATCTGAACTGTCAAATATACAGTGTACATGGCATTTTTATACTTTGTATCAGAGCAGACAGGCCATGGCACTTCCTGGTGAAATGCTATAACTTTAAGCTTAAAGAATTATTGGTAATGCAACAGCCATAAAATGGGGCTTTGGCATGGCAAGTTGCAAGGTTAAGGGTTTGGATGACTTCTCTGCACAGATCTTCCACAAAGAAAAGCAGTTAGGCTCAGTGGCTTGGCACCTGGGGCAGATGGGATTGATGATGTACACATATCTGGCATTATTAAAAATAATTTGGAAAGGGCAGGTATTATGAGTAGAGGTACACTGAAACTGTGATCTAAATTTATAAAGACATCTACATGAGATGCAGATGTGGTAGTTTGAGGAGTACAGAAATGTTTTTACCAATACCATTGCAAATGCAGTGACCCCTGTGGTGTAAGTGGGAGCAGGTAGACAAGTGGTAATTAAGGAGTCTGAAATCCTAGTAGCTGTCAGAGATCAGCAAATCAAGAGGTACAGAAAACGCTGGTGGCAGCACTGATGGGAAGGAAGAGCATAAAGAAAAACAAGTGTTAACAGAAAAACAAAAGATGAAGGATTAAGGTACCCAATATTGGTGAAGAGAGAGAAAAGCTGCATACAGTAAAGAAAAGGTGTCTTGTAAAAGGCAGATGACAAATGGAAGATGACTAGTGGACCAAAGTGAATCAGATGTATTTGAGAAATAGGAGGAGGGAGAAAGAAATGATGACAGGTTTAGAACAGGAGAGGGACTAGTAACTGATAGTAGCCATAGAAGCAGGGAAAACTGTGAACAGCAGGAAAGAGCCACACTAGACAAGTGTGTGAATGAAGTCTGACGTTCAAGTTGGAGAGACACCAATATTTAGCAGTAAAGCACAGAGTGTGCAGGGGAAGGACTGCTTGTTGCACATATGTATTTTCTTTTCTTTTATTACCCGTTTATGTTTTTCATGTACATTTATGCAACATAAGTAAGACAACCCCAGAAGTGGAGGGGGAAAAGGTACAATGAAAAGACAGAAGATTTGAAGGATGGACAGAAAAATGCATAATGAATGAGAGTGGGAGAAAATTATGTGAAATGGAATGGTGAACTTCAAGGAATTAGAAAAAATGGATAGGGTTTAAAATGGGCACTGCTTGGCTGAGATGTCAAAGACCAGAGGTAATGTTTAAAATAAACTAACAGCTGTCAGGTTGTAACTACTTTTGTTATGCAGTAATACAAAAAGTGATTAAGCAGAATGGAATTGTACTGGGGGTGGCAAGAAAGTTAGTAATTATAGCCAAAGTTGGGATGCATATACTAAATGAGATAAAAATAGAATCTGAGAGATAGGGCTAAGGACAGTTACCTGAAATATGGGGAGAGATATGTCTAATGGACTGAGAAAGGCAAAAGGATAAGAAATGGACAAAATGTTCAGATACAATATGAGTAGAGGGGTGTAATGGCACAGCTTCAGTGGAAATTGTTGGCCCCCAAAACTGTGGTAAGATCAAAGGAACCAAGCATTATTTCCATGGGTGTAGGATGGGAAAATATTTAAGGCTCATAGTTTTCCATAATGTCAAGGAAGAGGTGAAGAAAAACTGAGCAGCAGTGATGGACAAAACGAGTAAGATGACAGATGAATAGAAGAAATCATGTCCTTAAGTAAAAGGTGGAAGTGATATGAAGTATGGTGCTTCCCTACATTATTTATCTAGGAATATACGTGGAAATAAGCCTACAAAAATTAGATTGTAAGAAAGATACAAAAGATATAAAATCGGTTTTTTTGTTCAGATGGAAGAGAGAGAATAAGAAAGAAAACAGACAGCAGAGGAAATAGGAAATTGGGGAATTCTACATTTCAGGAGATATTTGACAGTTTTCAGTATAGTTCAGAGACACAGATTTGAGAAAAGAGAGTTGGATAGGCTAAGGTAGGAAGACAAAAAGAAGCAGTGGAGGAATATAATGTTTAAAAGCAGCATATCAGATGGAAGACTCAGAAAGTATGCAAGAAATTGAGTGTTAGGATGGGAAAGTAGATAAAAGAAGTTTGGGGAGCCTTTGGAAGTCGATGGTTGCCGAGGGAGATGGATATAGGTTTGGAAAGATATTAGGGGTTAGACATGTGCAGAGGAGAGGATATCCAAAAGAATGCAAGAAAGTGTTAAGTTGATGGGTTTTAAAAAGCTGAGGGAACAATTTGTAGTAAGAGAGAGTGGTTAATTTACATAAGGGTAGTCTAGTCATAAAACAAAAAAAATGGATTAAGAGGGATGATGTAAAGCAGGGTGAAACTGGGGCTTTCAAGGAACATATAGGTATGGAGGAGGAAACAGAAGGATAGCTGAGGAGGATTAGAAAAGGAAGAATATATTTTATATATAAATAACTGAGAATGAATGAAGCAAGGTAAGCTATGCATAGGTTACAGGAACAGTGGATGAAAGAAAGAAGCATATGAGGAGAAGAAGAAATGTGGGAAGGGGCATGAGATTTGTCACATCAATTAAAACTCATTGAATCCATCAGGGATGTGCAGTGGAGATGAGTCCACATATTGTCCAGAATGTCTCAAAGTATATAAAATGAAAGCTTGGCAGAAGATGCAGAAACAGGGTGTCTGTCTGTGCAACAGGCAACTTGAATTCTGGAAGATATTTGCTGAGCTGAGAGGGTTGGCTGAGGATAGAATGAAGCAGCCAATGAATTGCTTCTATCCTGGAGGAAAGGCTTGAGGAACCTGATACCTATGTACCATAAGGTAGGTACCAGAGACCAAACAGTTCATCACATCATATTACACAGATTATCTACTTCCCCTGTTAGGGATTCTGACAAGTCACGATCTATGTGACACCTCCTGGCTTAATGGCCACAACTCCAGATACATCATTTCCAGGGGCTAAAATTGGGCTACCTGATATGTAGATTCCTCAAGCAGTTAAAAGGTCCATCTAGAGGAGGTTTACACCTTTGTATAATCAGTAAGAGAGGATTTGAGGTAGAGCATAAGTCAGATGGAATAGCAGGATGCACCACGGGAGCTCAAAGGAATGAGATTTGGAAACACACATAGAAGGAAAGATGGGAAGTGTTTTTATGTCAGAAATGTGGGTGTGACAAAGCTGATCTGGTACATGTGATGTAGGAGTGTGAGGTGCTGAGGAACATAAGGAGGAAGGTGAGGTCAGTCTGTTAGCAAGTAAGCAACAAGGAGTTAAAGGATTGATGGAAAATGTTTGTGTTTGCTATTGAGATGGGGGAATGCAGTAAGATGGAAAAACATGGAAACTCCAGATGGTGGCAAGGATGGTATAGAAATTGACATCACAGCCTTGTAATAAATAGGTTGTTGAGGAATACAAGACAAATATAGCTTGGCAGTGGATGATGATGCTGTGGAAGTGGAATGTTGGATGGTAAGGGTGTAAAACAGATGATGGATGCATGGAGAGATGATGAGATGTCAAAGAGAGAGAGAGAGAGAAGGTAGAAGGGTGCTTTATCATAGTGGTGGCATAGGGTAAAGAGGGAGAAGAAGGAAAGGAACTTCTTTAAGACTTCATGACAGGACACCCATCAGCTCAACTTAAATATGGCAATATGGCAAGCGTAAGTAGATTATAAGAGAAGGAATCTTTGGCTGAATATCTGACACGCGGAAGACTGACAAGAAATGGATGACCGTTGAATTGAGGAGAGATGGGTAAGTGATGACAAGAAGAGATATGAGTGCAAGTTAATAACTATACTAAATAATGTGGAGGCAGAAATAAAAAAAAAAAAAAATATATACACATAAGGTTTGGTTGTTTTGCAGTATATATTAATTTTGTTCAGGTTATTGTGACATTGATAAAGGCATCCAATATACTGTAAATGAATAACAAGGTAAAATAACACAACTATTCTTCCAGCAATTGTCATACATATACTACAAATAAAAGGATCAACAGCATTTCTTAAACTTTATGAATGCCAGTTCTGTAGATCATATCATACACTACCAGACTAGGGGTGCAAATCATTATGCCCTTTTCCTCAACAATATTGCCCATGCATGCACACAACTATGTGACTGCGTTCTCTGGTTACTTTCTCTGGTTATGTCTAATCACTACATTGTTATCTCCTCTCTCAGAGAAAACACTCCACCCAGTTTAAAAATCCTCAGATAAGCAAGTCCTTGAAAAGTTTTGTGCATGCTGAAGTGGAACAACCTCTATAAATATCAAAGTAGCTGCTGTTAAGCTCATTGTCAAGGCTTATGCATTTACCTCATATTTCTACTTTTACCTTAATATCTGCAGGAAAACATGCATTCTAATATGCCATAAATGCAATGGGAATGTCCAGAATAAACACTTCTGGTAGAATTCCCATATAAATAAATTGTACAATAAAGGGAAATGCTAAGAGTATAGGAAAACCTCCTCTCATGCCACAAAAGAGAGCTAAAACAGTTTAACAAAATTCTCAAACATTCTATTAGAAAGTGTTAAGCTACATACAATTTTAAAAATTGTAGCTTATGCTAAAGACAACTGCATGACATTCTTTAAGTATATTAGGGAATGCAGGTGTAACACTCTCTTCTGTTGGAACTAATATCTAACAGTTCTACTTACAATGACCCTGGGACAATCTGTGTTATCCTTAATGATAAAGCCAGTCCCACTTTCACAACATCTTCCCTTCTGATCCTGAATTAATTGCTTAACATTCTCACTGATAAATTCAGTTCCAGTTTCACATCTATATTAATAATCATAAGCTACAATTTTTAATATTGTATGTAGCCTAACACTTTCTAATTGAATGTTTGAGAGTTTTGCTAAACTGTTTAAGCTCTCTTTTGTGGCATGAGAGGAGGTTTTCCTATAGCTATTTGTCTTTTACATACTTTAACATCTTGTCTGACAACTTTGTTACTAATATTATAAACGACAATAAACTATCTTAACTTGCAACATTTACTGTATATGTTGTTGATGATCAATATCTTGTTATTGTATTAAAGCCAACAACCTGTAATGTTGTTTACTATTACTGCAACTTTGTATCTCTATTTATCATGTACATGATATGGAGCTTTTTTCCCCAGGCATCCGCTGAAAAAGGATCTGCGTCCAGACAGAATTTCCCGGTAAACAAATGTAAATAAAATAAATAAATAAATGAATCTACCCTTTTTATCCACCAGTCCACACATTTCTATAATCTGTCTTGGAGTGAAAGGTTTATCAGACCTTCTTTGGTAATCCCAAAGAGACATACTGGCTATTTTTCCAAGTACTGTTTTTCTACTGTTACACCAACACAACAGCAGACAATTGTCCTTTAGAGTCAGTAATTCCTGGTATTTGCCCTCCCAACAAAATTATTTCTCAAACAAGATTACATCCTAGCTATACATACAGAGATAAGATCAATTTCAGAGACACTACTTAACTGTGTGCAATGAAATGAAGTGAAAATGCTCCGGGGGAGCTTCTGATCTTTGTTGACTTAATGAAAGGATTGGCAATATGTCATTCTTACCTCTGATGGCTTATGTTTATTAACTGCTCCATGAGTTTTGTAACTGGCTCAAAATATTTCATTTGAATGTATTTTAGATATAAATTAAAAAATACCCTCTTTAGACCTACTCTTTCCCTTGCTGGAGTTCTTAACCTATTTCCTATTGAGTTACTTGAACTGCATGTCATTGTAAACATTATAATTATTTTATTTTTATTTTACTCATTTGCTAACCAAGTAAGTCTATGGGACACAAATGTCCCTTTTTAGGGGTAACTCTAGGGCAATATCTGATTAAGTGACTTGCTCAGAGTCACATTGTAGGCAAATAAAGGTGAAAGGAATCAAACCCTGTACTCTGGTCATCAAGAAACACTGTTATAGCTTAGAACCTGAATTGTCTGCACTCACTGCCAGACTATGTTGTACAGTAAAAGAAATCCACAGATAAGCAAGTCCATGAAAAGCTTTTGCATGCTGTAGTTATATCACATTGAAGTGCATTTAATTCTCTTTACATACTTTCCTGGGGTTCAAAAAGGACTGCAGGGAGTGATAAGTTAAAAATGAGTGGCCAGCCACTCACAGATGCCTTTTTTGATTCATAGACAGGTCCACTGCCATGATCAAATGTGTTTGGTAGAATCTTAGCAGTGGGCCATCTCCATGGCCATATTAAATGCAAACAAGGCACTTCAGGGGCATGGCCAATGCTAATTAATAATATGGTTACCCACAGAAATGTCCACACAAATGTAATAATGCAAATGACCAATTCATAATTGCTCAGTTGAGTAGGTTAGCATGACCAGCCAGGTAATGAACAGGGCTAAAATGCAGTACTCACCATTATAGTCAATAGGGAGAACATGTTACAGATAAAGTTAGGTATGCTGAAGTGAAGATCTAGTGGTTGGGAATTTGAGTGCATGTTTGTGTGTGTGTGTGTGTGTGTGTGTGTGTGTGTGTGTGTGTGTGTGTGTGTGTGTGTGTGTGTGTGTGTGTGTGTGTGTGTGTGTGTGTGTGTGTGTGTGTGTGTGTGTGTGTGTGTGTGTGTGTGTGTGTGTGTGTGTGAATGTCTGCATGTATGTGGGAGAGTGAGTGGGGCTTCCCATGCCAACACAATGCTTGGACTACTAGTGGAATGTCCTTAATTACATTTGATTCAGACATGCAAATTAGACAATAATGAGGTTTTCCTCATTTTGACTAAGCTTCTATCTGAGATATGCAGGGGAAAAAAACAGCAAAAACCAGAGTCTTCATAGTGTAATACCTTAAACTTCTTATAATTCAAACCCATGGAATATATGCAAATGGCCCTTAAGAACATACCAGAATTTACGCTACATGGCTTCTGAATGCCCATTACTTTTTAATTTTTGTTTTTTAACTCTTTATTAGTGCATTCATGTCAAAAATGCCAAAATGCATTAGGTTTAGTTGTACAACTGGTCACCTGTTTTTTTTCTGAACTCATCAATACAGCAGCTTAAAAACAAGTCTGATGTGTATAACACCAGGGTGACTGCAAAATATCACAAATAATATACAAACCAAAGGCTAAAAGGGTGACACAGACAAACTGAATGACCCAACAATGCTATATTCTTTATTTATTAGCTTAAGACACTTGAAGTGAAGGCCCATGGGATCTATGTAGATAACCACTTAAAAACATACAAGCGTATTTCAGCTACATGACTTCTGGATGCCCATAAATTTTTATTTTCACTATTGTAAGCCTTTATTGGTGCATTTAGACCAATAAATCCAAACCCCACAAGCTGTAGACATGCCATGTTTTGTCCTTTTTCTGAACTCATCAGTATAGCATAAGTGGATTGTTTGAGCATACTTTAGAAATTCACAGCTTAAAAACAAGCCATGATGCTGAAAGCTGGTATGGCCTCAAGGGGCCATTTGCATATATCCCATGAGGCTCCACTCACCTTGCCCAAAAGACTTGTTGATTTGGCCAAACTCATGAGGATGATCATTTTAAAAATAGAACTGCATCCTACTAATTATGATGATGAGAGTGTGAAAGTTTCTCAACCTCCTACCTTCCATGAGAGATCCAAAGGAATAGTTGAATGTTGTCCTAAAACAGCATATACATTTCAACTCCCCCCCCCTTTAAATCTGTTTCAGCCAACTGTAGAACAATTTTTATTTAATACAACAAATATCCTGCAATCTTTAAAATCTCTGTTGGCAGATTTTTTTCATTAGAAGGTGGACACATTGGTTTGAGCTTTTATTTACAGCTGTATGTCAACATTATTTGTGAAACTTAAAATATGTTTTAAAATAAGAAGGACCTGAAGGTAGATAGGATAGAGTGTAAGATAAATTCTTATGGACAGACCATTAGAAGATGCTTCCTCTGTAATAGGTGTTCATGAATGGTCCTTAAAACTTAATTACCGTTAGTTTTGCTTTGGTATGATGCTCAGAGGCTGTGGCATTTGAGAGGAAGCATAACCACATTTGTTTTTTACTTTATGGTATTCTGTGCATTAAAGCTAGTTCTCTTTGGAAAGTTTATTTAAATGGTCAACAGGAAGGCCACTGGGAAAAGACCAAAGACCAATGAATAAGGCAAAGTGTAAGGAATGATGAGTGAATTACAGCAGGTAGAAGATGGGATGAACAGACAATGGAGAGGACTAACCTTTCTCCTACTCACTAAGCACATTATGCTTAATAGTTTCCAATTTGCTATTAACTAATTATTTACAGGAATTCATTAGTGTGTCAGCATGCTTGGGCAGACCATATATTGGAGAAGGTAGCAGTTAAATATCACATAGCATAAACAGAAACATTGATGAATATGTTTTGCTAACTGGATTGCCCATCTGCACTGAGGCCCAAGAGCACTATCTAGTTAAGTGATTTGTTTAGAGTAGCAAATTATTCAAATACAGGCTGATGGAAGTAAATCCAGGACTGTATGATAAAGCATGTTAGCAACTCATAACCTCAATCATCTGCAATAATGGACAGAAAGTTAGAGGTCTGCAGGTTTTCAAGAAACCATCAAAAAATTAGAAGTGTCAGGGGAAATTTAGGCAATTAAGCCAAAGTATTAAGTGCCCCCTTTCTGCGCAATATGAGTAGAGTGCTAATAATTAGGTAGGTATGGAGGATAGCTTTTAGAGTATATATATATATATATATATATATATATATATATATATATATATATATATATACATTGATAAACCAGTAAGGGAAAATGGGAGGTTCTTTTGGACAATTTATTGATTGGAAAACAGGCAATGGACCATCTGCAGTAGAGCGTATGAGTTCATATGTTTTATTTCAAAGGGGGTGTATAGCATGTATAATAGCAAAGAAGATGTGGATTCTAACAAAGACATTGCAATGAATCCAATATATGATGCTGGGCTTTTGGATCTGGTGGTCCATTAAATCAATGAAATGATATATTAAATATTGTGCATGACTTGCATGATATGCCTGTCCATTAAATATAAAGTGTTTGCACAACAAAAATAAAAGCAACATAATGATGATGGGGCTGGGTAGCCCTTCTTTGTAATAGTTGCTTTTCAAGAACCCCTCTTCCAAGTGAAGAGACTAAATAAATGAGGAAATGGTGGAATGCCAGGGCTTGCATCTCTAGTGATTCTACTTGAGCTTGTGATATTATGCTGGTAACCGGAAAAAGGCTAGAGACAGAAATTGAGTTTTGACATGTGAGCACTGACTGTTGATCTCCTTTACTGAAGGTAAAATTAAGAGGTTTGGTATCTTTTTTTTTTGGGGGGGGGCAACACATTGCCCAATGGCTTCCAAACCTGGATGGCGTACAGGCTTGCAATCCAGTATTTTTCTTTTCCCTGATCTAACCCTCATCACTTGAGAAAACTCAAGTCTGCCACAGTCTAATGATCTATTCAAGTCCTTCAAGCTAAAAGTCACCGTCAAGTGTCAAAAATATTGAGGGTATGTGATCTTTTTTATATTCCTTTGACCAATGTGAATGTCATATCACTAACAAACCAACTGTTTAAAATATACAAACCAAAGCAGCAGCTAATGGAGCAGAGAAATCTGTAAGACCAGCACACCAAGAAAGACCAGGGTAATCTTGTAAAAAAGGATTATTAAATTACATTTTTATAGGATTACCCTGGTCTTTCTTGGTGTGCTGGTCTTACAGATTTTGCTGCTCCATCAATGTGAATGTTAGTTTCCTACTCTAGATTCATGATTTTATTATTTCATGTGTCTAAAATGCTATTCTAGAGCTGACTGCATTCTAGTTCCCTAGCCTGATTTCCAAGGGAATATGAGCCTTGAGACCTGGCCAAGAATTTCATCTGATTACTTTTAGGTAGTTTTGGAGTGGCCATCTTACCAGCTGTCAGTCAGTCTATAAAAATAGATTTTAAAGGAATAACTTTACACCAGTTCTATAAATAGAACATTGACTGCTTAGTGCAGTTTGAAAGGCTCTGGCAGAAGAAGCTGAAATGTGGCAGTGATAACAAATGGTATTTGCTAGAAGGTTAAACCAGGTATGCTTTTGTTTTGTTTTGTTTTTTATTATTTTTTATTATTATTATTATTATTTTTGTTCTTAAAAATCAAAATGAGATACCCAATGTTGTATGTGGTATATGATTCACCCATAAGTAGTGGTAGGTATACATGCTGAGTACTATAAAAATATTTAAAAATCGAGAGAAACCAGGGCAGTAGGATATCTAGAAGCATTTTGAGGGGCTTCCAGCTTCGTGTACTGCTGATGGAACAGACAGAGTTTTGTAGATTCGAGTCATAGTAAACTAGGTTTTGAAGATCATCAGCAATTTACCAGTTAAAGAGTACCTGTCATATTTTGCTAAGCATTTCTGAAAACACTCTTAGGGTCCTGCTAAAGCTGTATTATCATATCTTGTAGGATAAAGAGTAACTGTACCCTTGCTTCTTTAAGGTTAATGTGCCCATACTCTTGAAGCTAAGGAAATCCCCCAGGCCAGGCAGCTAAATAGAAGTGCATTGGCCATATAAATCAACACTTTAAAGTCCTAATGGAAATTCTCATGGCACATAGACAAATATCTGATTGTGTGGGCTGCTTGAATGTAGAAAAGACATTAGACAGGGTTAGCCTTCCTTATTTCCTCTGGGTATGAACAAAATGTAGGTTGCAGACACTTTTACAAATTGGATGTCACAGTCATATAGGGTCCTTAAGCAAAAAAATTTTATTTAATGGTTTCACTCAAAATGCTGCAGGACAGCAATAATCCTCATCTCCTTGTGAATTACTAGATATTAGGAGCCTGTAATGAATACAATTAAGGCTGATCAATATAAATAATAGATATTAATGGTAGGTCTTGAGGTCATTATTTACAGTTGTCATTTTGACAATTTGGCAGACCTCTGTCAGATGACCTCCTCACATTTTGGAGAACTTGAAAAAGATTTGGCACAGCCCATTGCAGGACATCAGAGGTATTAGTACTGAGCAATATGGGTTATTTGAAAGAAAGCAAAAGCTAGAGCTGAAATGAACAGATCTCAGATAAAATACTTGTGAATTTGAGTGAGTAAAGGTTTGGTGAAGGGAGCAGAAAATAATCTTTGCTAAGTATTGTAAGCAATTAATCTTATGGGTCAATTAGCAGTGTGTGTGTGTGTGTGTGTGCGTGTGTGCGTGTGTGCGTGTGTGCGTGTGTGTGTGTGTGTGTGTGTGTGTGTGTGTGTGCGCGCGCATGTGTGTGTGTGTGTGTGTCCAAGCTGTCTTGTGTGCAGTGACAATGTTACAGATTTTTTTTTTAAGCTAGCATGCATGTTTAAGAGTAAGGGCAGGATAAGGTTTAGGGTGAGCATGCATTATTAAGGTGTAATGGAGGGGTGAAGCCTGGTACAAGTACTCATGGGACAAATGTATATGGAGAAGATGAGTGCCTTTGTACATTGCAACCCTGATGCTTAAAGGGGGCTTTTTTGAAATGCCCTAGCAAATGTCCCCTCAAGGTGCCGAACTGGGTCATTACAAAATAGTGCTTATCCTTGGCTGTAAACATCACTCCTCCCTAAGGATAGGTGATCTGACACAAATATCATTATATCCTACCCTTCTCTCTCTTAATCTTATGGGATCAGGTTCTTTAATCAGACTTAAGTCACCTGGGTTGTAGTCAGAGTCTAGTCCTCCTTGCCATGGAGTTGGCTTCCCCAAACTTTCTGTTACTTTAATAACAAATGGTTTCATCAATACAAAGCTGAAATACTTTATCATTATGATAGTAGTGGTACTTCAAGTATTGCTGAGATTTTTCTTGAACTGTTTGGTACTTAGCTTCATTCATGATCAATGTTCCAAAACTCAAATATTTAGGGGAGTCTGTGGTTTGAATTTCTGATGTTCATGTACTTGAAACTTGAACAATCTACAAATATTCTAAATCTTGTTAAATCTGATCTCAAGCCATTGAAAAAATGCTGAGTGGTACTCTTAGGACAATTTTGCATATGTCTCTGCTTCTTTTCTGAATATATCTGGCAGGGATTAGTTGTGAACACATTTTCTGCATTCAACATATTCATTTTAAGCATTACTTCCACCTTCCCTTCATTTACCCAACCAGAAGAAGAAAGCAAATAACCTTGGCTGCTCACTTTTTGATAAACATCTTCTGCTGTGTTTTCTTTGAGACTGTTGCATTCTCACTCTTTCACCTTCTTTTAATGATGTCAGTGTTTTATATGCGGATCATTTTAAAACTTTTGCCTAGAGTGGCTTTCTTTTGGTCTCTATTGTACCTGACACACATTCTCAGGTATTAGCAAAGACTTATGGCTTCTAATATACCAGCAATCAGTAAATGGGATGGAAAACCTACCTGTTGCAGTGGACTCTTTATACCCAACATATTTGTTTGTTTGTTTGTTTGTTTATTAGCTAGGATAGCAGCAATCCACATAGACTTCTGTCAGTTTTAGCCAAGGAGTACAGTCTGCTTTAGTGACTTACAAAACGTAACACATTACACAGTTGTGATAACCATGTGTTTTATCAGTACAGTCACATTTTTCTTGTTTTGTGGTGATATTTTTGATGGTCTGTATGTTCCATTTGGCTCAGCCATTTCACTCTGGATGTTTAGCACTATAGATCAGAGCTTAAAATCTCAATTGTTCTGAAAGTTTCTTTAATGGCATATTTTCACAGTAGAAACCTTTGTTTGATGTTATCAAATCTACTTA
Organism: Protopterus annectens; assembly: GCF_019279795.1. NCBI lineage: Eukaryota > Metazoa > Chordata > Ceratodontiformes > Protopteridae > Protopterus > Protopterus annectens. The sequence continues at coordinate 1,968,574,802 of NC_056735.1, forward strand.
TCCATGCCTTGAAGATATAGCTTTCATTGCATTGCTCACACTTTTAATGTGGTATATGTTAACTCCTCAAAACCTTTGAATAACTCATAGTCCTAACACCAAACTTAAAAGAACATCCTTTCATTGAAAAACTGCTGTAATGAAAATCCCCACTGATCAATACTTCATGTAGTGTGCCCCTGATGTGTTTCTATTAAAGGAAAGAGGTGACCCCCCCCCAAAAAAAAAACGAAAGAAAAAAAATTGTACCAGGGTTGTATCAACCCTGGAGAAAGCTGGAAGTCTTGAATGATTGGGAGATTTGCTGAAGTTGTTTATAGATACAATATCATAAACCCAGAATATGTGTACTCCTGTTTTACTGTATGGGCTTCCTAGAATTGAAGAAGGTATCTCTGTTTTTTTTTTGGATTATTGTTTTATTGAACAATATATACAACACATTTCTGAATACTTTGCTTTATTTGTAAAGCCAATAGCTGCTATGATACCCTAACTGACGGGATCATGATTAACCACATCACTGAACAGAAATGCCATAAATATCAAAAGGGGGAGAACACATCTGTAAGCATGTTTTGTAGGGGACAAGCTCCCTGCACCTCTTCCTCTCCACCCAAGCTTTTATGTACCAACTTTGTGGCTGCACAAATATGAATAAAGGAGAAATTTCCCAAAACTAAGGAATTGCTGATAGTCAGTACTTAGAAGGTACACCACCAGTGATTTCCAATGGAAAATGGTCATTGTTATTTTGTTCCACAGTGCCTTTTAATTCATGCATTTGTCACCCAGGGAATCTCACCTTGACCACCTGCCAAGACTGCACTGCACATCAGCAGTCTTTGCCAAAATAACACATTCCAAACTCATTCCTTATACTTTGCAGGTCCCAAGTAGGATTAATATATTCTTGTTGGCATTTCTTTCCCTGGTCAGTATTAATTTAACAGCCTTAAACTTTAATTGTTAAGTCTTTTATCCAGCTAATTCCTTTTTAAATGAAAAAAATGTGGTTATATTGCCTCCCTCCCTTGTCATAGTTGTCAGTCCTGGTTAAGTTTTATAACAGCATCTTACATGTGTTTGTCTAAGGGCCATGTCCAATGTTGTGCCAAAGCTGTTTAATTTTAATTTCAGTCATAGGAGACAGCAATGTAAATCATTTACCCTCAAGTTCAGAATCTAGCAATTCTTTATTTATTTATTTATTTGTTTGTTTATTTATTTATTTATTTTATTTATTTAACATTTGTTTTACCAGGATAATACAACTGGACAGCTAGAGCCCATTTTCAGCGGAGTCCTGGGGAGAAAAGCTCCAAGACATTACAATTGAAATACATATTTTTTTTAAAGATTAAACATTCAGTAAATGCAAACAGACAACTACTATACAATCTCATACTACAATCAGGAGATCACACAAATCTTATAGCACTAGTACATAATATGAACATAAGGTACTCAGAGTAGGTGCATATTTACAATATTTACAAAGATATACAATGCACATAGGTGAACCACAGAGATAGTGAGAAGTAAATCAGAAGCCTTAGGGTTGTCCTCCTACAATGGGGTGGTGATTCAGGGAGGGTTGTTGCAGTTGCAAAGAGGATTAGCATAAAGGTGTGATTTAAGGAGTTCTTTGAATGTGGCTGTTTGATTTTGGAGCCTGAGGTCAGGAGGGAGGGTGCTCCATGCCTTTGTGACATCATGGGAGAATAGGGCTTCTCCAGAGGTGTTCTTTCATGGACTGACTTCAGTCAGGGCTTTGTTACTGGAACATAGTTCCCTGTTGGAGTTGTGGAAACTTAACATGTCAGCTTGGGTGGAGGTTCTCTCTGGGTGATTTAGAAGTTGATGAGCTATGTTGAGTCGGTGGTAGCTTAGTAAGTTTGCAAATTCTAACTAGTGTAGTTTACGTAAGGATTGGCAGTGGTGGGAGTGTGAGTTAACATTGTCTATGAACCTAGCTATCTTGTTGTAGCATGTGGAGAGTTTGTTCACGTTGGTTTTATTAATATTAGTCAGAACTGGGGAGGCATAAAGTAATGTTGGTAATAGATGGTTTCTGACTATGGTGGTTGTAGACCTGGAGGTTAGGAACTGTTTGCTACAACAGAGGCATCCTAACTTTTTGGGGACTTCAGAGATAGTTTGGGATATGTGCTTATTGCATTTAAGTTGATGATCAATAGTGACACCTAGCAGTTTGGCCTCTGATACTGGGGTGATGACGGTATCATTGGCTGAGAGAATGGAGAAGATGGGGTCATTGGGCTTAGTTGGGTGGAATAGTATTAACTGCATTTTTTATGGGGTTTAGTATCAGTTGATGATTGTTTAGCCAGTTCTCTATGTCAGTGAAGGATTCTTGGGCTTTACTTTGTAGAAGATGGATGTTGGGTGCTGAGCAGATTAGGGTTGTATCGTCCTCATATTCAACAATTTCAGCTTTAGTGGTTGTTAAGTGGAGGTTGTTTGCAAATATGTTAAAGAAAAGGGGGCCTGGCATTGAGCCTTGGGGGACACCACATGTGACGGGCAGTGGGGGGGGATAGGGAGTTGACCCATTTGACAGATTGTGAGTGGTGGCTTAGTTAACCGTTAAACCACTGCAGAGTGGGATTATCGAGGTTGAGTTTGGCGAGGCCAGCAAGGAGTTTGTTATGGCAAACTGTATCAAATGCTTTGGATAAGTTGAGAAAGGTGGTGGAGCCAAGTTTCCCTTGGCTCCTGTATGAGTTTATGGTATTTGAGAAGTTGATTAGGGAGTAGTGGTGCTATGTGATAGTCTAAATCTGTGTTGGGTTTTAGATAGTAGGTTGTTGGATAGCAGGTGGTTAAGGAGTTGGTGGTGGATACATCTTTTTAGAATCTTTGATTTTGGTGGTAGGATTGCAATGGGATGGTGCAAAATGTGCTTATCTGCAAGTAAATCTTTTCTGGACATCATAACAGGGTTACAGTCCTATAATGTTAACATACATTGTAGTCCTGATAGTGCCTCATACAATAACTTTGTAATTATAATAAAACAATGGCATAGAGTTACCTACATGCATTTTTCTCTTGTATTCATAGAACTTTAAACAATCACATACTATGTCAAGCAGTTACATTTGATAAACAATGGAGATCAAAAACATAAAAATGTTGTTATCATCTTGTAGGGTCACTTACCAGATCTATTCTTAGTATCTATATGTCATGTAAATGAGTTATTTGCATTAAAATATTTAATTGTAGATGCCTGTCACAGAATCACCACCTTTACTTGCTGCCATTTTCTAACAAATAAGCCATGCCATCTGTGTAATAAAAATACACCCCTTGACTTGATACACCAAGAAACTCCAGTTTCAAATCTCATATACAATGAGGGCAGGGCTTGCTTTTAGTTAAAATGGAGCCCTCACCCCATCATCCACTATATTCACAGTACATCTCCTAGTGTCCCACATTTCTCACAATCCTGGTTTGTCAACACCATCCAGATTACTTATTTCTTGTTTACTCATGCCTTGTCTTGTTCATCTTCTTCCTCCATTCTTTCAATAAATCCTAACTGACCAACACTACCCTTTAATAACTATGTAGGAAAGAATTTAATTAAGCTGCAGGTTTGGGAGCCTGTAAACCCCCTAAGGCCTCTGGGATCTAGATGATCTGAGGTACATTTTAAAGCATTTTCTAACCTTTGTTCCACTGATGACCTGAATAGAAATCATGACAAGAAGAATGTCTTTTTTTTTCCCTCAAGGAAGAAATACTTTGTGCCCAAAGTCTAATATCCAAAACTGGCAAAATAATTATAGATAAACTGATAAGTAGTTACCCATTGTATATAAACTGAAAAGACAAGTGCATGTGAAAACATGTAAATCATATATGGAATAGTGCCTGCCTCCCTACCCACCAGGCAAAAAAACATAGTTACCTTCTGTGTTCCCCTCTGATAGTTGACTAGGATAAAATTGAGGGAACAAATGTCCCAAGTCACATATTTTAAGTTGTTACTGTTATACCTCTACTAGCAAGATGCTTCACAATACAAACAGGTGCTGTGTACTACTCTGATGTCAGACTGGGATGAAAATGAAAGAATAAATAGAACACAATAATACATTTCAACTTACTGTAGTCAGATGTATATATGTAACATGCCATCTTACCACCAAAACAGAACAACCTTATATATATATATATATATATATATATATATATATATATATATATATATATGTAATATCTATGTACAAGAAAAGTGAGATAAAAGATTACAATAATTCTTTCCATCTTGTTGTTCTTAGACAGTGCACTGCCCTATACAAGCTATAGTGGCCTTCTATGCATACCTCTAGGGTTTGATTGCCCAGAAAGTTAAAGAAATAATGGCTGCACTTTCCTAGACCATTCACAAACTATAGTGACCCTCCATGCATGCCTCCAAAATTTCAGTGTGAGAAGAATTAAATAAATATAATCACACTACAACCAGCCTACACACAAGCTATTGCAGCCTTCTCTACTCACCTCTAAGTAGATTTGATTTTAAAATAGACTGCTACTGAGAAAATATATGTATGACACAGCCAATATTCTTTATGCATGCAACTGCAGGTGAAAAAAAATCAGTTATATTACATTAATACACACACACACACACACACACACACACACACACACACACACACACACACATAAATCTGCACACACATGCTCACGCACACACATAGACACACACACACACACACACACACACACACACACACACACACACACACACACACACACACACACAAACTGGCTTTGGAGGTTGGTGCAAAATGTTATGCATTCCTGAATGCTAGGGTGTAGTTCATAGACTTACTGCTTGAGGTTGTCTATTCCCAATCTTTTCAGTGAGTGAGTGTCACATCATGGATTTGTTTGGTCTGACTCCATGTGACACCCCTGCACTGACCCAGTAATCAAGGAGCCTCAGTCCTCACCACTGACAACAGTAAGGAACGTACACATTGGAAGGATGACAAGTACACACGCAGTAAAGTACAATTTCCCTTAGGAGCACACATAGATCACAGTCAGTCTGGGGCTGGTTTCTCCCTCTTTCTCCAGATCCGCAATAAGACTCCCCACTGGCACAGCTATAGTGTTGTGTCCTTAGCCAGTGTTCCAAGCCAAGTCCTCCCAGCACTCTCTCTGTCCAACCAGTGCTTCGTATCCCTGCCCAAGTAGCTCTCACACACACACACACACACACACACACACACACACACACACACACACACACACACACACACACACACACACACACACACACACACACACACACACACACACACACACACACACACACTTTGAGATTTGATTATACATAAACACACACCTGGGAAAGGCTGGCACAGGTTTGCTAGCTATGCCCCCTTCTGCCCAGACCATAAGGTAGTTATCACTGTCACCAGAACCCCTTATCAGCTACTTTAAGGCCCTTCCCAAAGGGTGATCAATCCTACTATGTAATGTTGCTATTATCCAAATGGTAAGTGTGACCAACAGCATGGCTATTTAGGGGTGGCCTGTACAGTGTCACCAAATACATATGCCAGTACCCTAAGAGTTTAAATGTTTCTCACAAATATCAGCTACAAAGATAGGTTTAAATATATTTAATAATAAATAATAAAAGAACAATACAATACTCAAACAACACAGTTACTTCAAAATTCACAATCACAGGAAATATTTTAAAACAACATTGCAGGATAGTCTCAAATAAATACAGAAAACATCAAAACTAAGCTTTACTATATTCCTATCTATATTTAAAAGATGCAATGCTCTAAATAACTTACTTACAGAGCAAGGCAAATGCAGATGAGTGGTTCTTGCTAGGGCCAAGGCAAAATACAAAATGGACCATCTTTCCCTGAGAGAGTTCTTAAATTACTATCAAACATTACTGCTGGGTTAGCTTGGATGACATCACTCTTTGTCACCTGCCTTCAGTTCCCAGGCTAACAGATATTAACAGAATTTTTAACATCTCTGTGTGAGAAGTATATATCTCCCATATGTGCAGCTGCTAGGAAGTCACATAGCAATAAAACACTTTACATTTTAAACATAGTAAATACTTCCCTTCAAAACAATAGAAAAACTTCTAGCTCTAGACATCCTGTCTTTGTCATCTTGCTGCATTAACTAACTTTCATAGCACATCGTAAAGCACTTAACTTAATCTTATTTTCTTGAAGTTTTGTAAGTTAATTTTCTATGTTCCAGCAGGCTATGCTGTGGTTACATTCTTGAGGCTCAGTAAATAACATACAATTCTGTATAAATCATATCAATATTCACAAATGATATAGAATTATTTACAAAATTCCAGATAGCTGGCCTGGCGGTGTCACACTCCATACTTGCATGTCATTAATAATATTAAAAAACATCATCAAGCTTCTAAATGACCTTTGCAATTAACCTTTTAGGTATTTCAGTTGTTTAAAAGATACCACATGGAAAATTAAAAATCTATATAAAGAAGGAATGGACTCTGTATGTGAAGGTAACCAATTCCTCTCCAGAAAGAGGAAATACTGTGGACTTATATTTTATTCAAGAGGATCAACTGAGACTTATATTAACACTAACCAATGAAGAAGCCTCGGCTATCTTTGAAATACTTCGAAAGTACTGATATATTTTCTCTTCTAGTTGTTGAGAGGAACCAATTAACTCATTAACTCCAATGGAGCTCAGGAGGTTTGCAATGCAACTACCAATGGGTGGAGCATCAGCCTTTTGACAGATTCAAATTAAGTCTTCACATTTTAATCAAATGTCCATTTTTCTGGAACCATAGGGATTATGAAATAAGTATAAATGACAAACTCTTCATCACAAACTATTTTTATAGTTGCAGTATTCTTTGGGTTCTAAGTCTTAAACTGAATTTTATAAGTCACAATAAACATAGTGACTATTAAATTTGTAATATTTTGTAAACAACTTACAATATCTCAGCAACCTCTCAAGTTACACACATACTGTATTATTCATCTGGCTGAGAGCTTTCATATGAGGCTAAGGAGTTCTGTCTGTGTTACTTATTTTTTGAGATAAGTAGAAAAATGTAGAAATTATATTTGCATAAATTAATATCATAAAAACAACAGTTAATATCTATTTATCTGCACTAGACAGAGGTCAAATGTTAATACTGTTAAATTTGCTAATGTGTAAGCTTTAAGATGAAATCTTTTAAAACCTTATACATAGTATGGTTTTAGAATTATTACTGCAAATATGAGCAAGCAATATTTGATGCCTCCAGGTGTCAGTAGGAGTTAACTGCAGATGAATCTGGAGGTGTCACTTGGCTGTAATAAGTTAAGACTTTAAGTTCTGATTCAAAGCATCTCATCATTCCTAAACTTATCATGAACACAGTCTTTGTACTCCACAGAGTCAATACAAACATTCATTTTGAGCAGATGTCTCCTGTTTCTTCAAAGCAGCTTTCCATCTCCAGTACAAATAATAGATGAATTGGCTGCTCACATTGCTCAAAACTATGCCCTCTGGGTGCTTCTCAAAGGAATTCTCTATAAATTCACCCTTGCTTACTTTCTCTTGGAGAAAGGAGACAATTTGCATGTTAAAAATAACATAATTTGTACCGACACTAGATTTTCCAGCAATATTTCCTTGCACTTGGGTTTGGTAATCAGGAATAAGTAACGATGGAAAATAGGAAGTCTGTGACCCATCAGTAACTGAGCAGGTGATAGAATAAGACCTTGCAGTAGAGTATTTCTATATGGAGCAATCATTTTTAATACACTGCAATTTCTTCATTAAGCTCCAGTCTACTATTAGATTGGGAATATGATGGTTTAAAACTAACATGTTGAAACACTCATTGTTTCAAAAAGCTCTTGCAGTCAATACTTGTATACTGTGTATCATGTTTTGTTGCTTAAATGTTTTTATTGATTTTACAAAATGAATTTAATTTCATAACTTCACAATATAAAACATAATTTATACAAGTTAATAACTATACACAGTCAACAACTATAAAATCTAAACAAACTATTTAGAAAGATGTCTATGTTTAAAAGATGTTACACATTTTTTATATTTAAAACTTCATTCCATTAGGTATTAGAGTCATTTATCTCCATTATTTCACTCACTTTTTTCCATGAGTTGTAATAAGATGTGTTTTTTTTTTTGTTCTCATTCTAATAGTTCTCATTTCCATTTCTGATACATTCAATACAATGTTTCTGTATTCCTTAAATGTGGGTGAAGTTGTACTTTTCCAATTTGCAGTAATGGCTTTGCATTCTATAGCCAGTAGTGTCCATAATGGTGAAAACTTTGTTCTAGCAACACATTGGGGTATGGGAGCATTAAACAAAATCAAATATTTAGACAAATGTCAATTTTCATTAAAAACTATTTGCAAGAAAAATGTAACTTTATCCCAAAATGGTTTAAGTAAATGGCAACCATAAAACATATGCCTCCAAGTTCTTTTTACATCTCCAACATCCTATATTTTGTTTAAACATTATTTCCATTATATGTGGTGTTATAAAGGATCTAGGAATAAATTACCATGTGAACAGTTTCCATTTCAATGAAAGAGATGTTTGCTTTGTGGAGAGAAGTATTAACTTCTTGTCATTTTCATTTGGCATTTGATAATTTATTGTTTTATAGTAGTCCCAAAGATTCTCTGTATGATATAATTTTCTTAGTTATTTTATAGATGTTTGATAAGTAACTTTTTCCATGAACAGCTTATGTTGCTGAAGCAACCAAGTGTTCTATAAATCTAGGTATGTTTCGTCTGATTGTTAATTGCATTGTCTTTATTCTGATTAAAATATATTGTCTTATATCCTGTATGCTTAGCTATAAATCATTACCTAAATCAAATTTGTTACTTATTTGTTCCATTGTTAAAACTTTTCCAGAGTCTAGTAACTGATGCCAATAAATCAGTTCATGCTTTCTAAAAAAAGTCTTAATTATATCTATATCAAAAGTTTTTTGTTATTTTGTGTACATGCAATAGGATATAGCAAAAATGACCAAGCTTTTATGTTGGGATTCCTATTCAAAATGGTTATATATCATTTTAATATGTTTTGATAAAACTTAGAAATTATGTGCTTCCTTTTTTTCTGTAAAATGTTCTCTCATCACCCAAAGAAGATTATCTGGTACCAACTCAGTATATTGTGATGGTAATGTAAGACCTGATTTTAGACATATCTTTTCATGCATCTGGCAGAATAAGCATTATTTACACATAATTATATTGATACTAGATAACAGTGCATATATTTCTATATTTGTAAGAAAGATTACTCCTGATTCCCAGTCATTTAAGTGATGATTCAGAGCTATTTTGGGTTTATTGGTACACCATAAGAAGTTTATCATTAGTTTATTAAATTGTTTTAGGTAGGATTTAGGAGGCAGTATAGAAAAAAGCTTGTATGAAGTATAATAATTTTGGAAAAATAATCATTTTAATTAAATAATGCCTTTCCTCCATTGTAAAAAAGTACTTATTCCATTTTGAATAAATTATTTTAATGCTATTTAGAATATTAGAGTAGTTTATTGTTATTGTCTTATCTAGTTCTTCTGTTACTATAACTCCTAAGTATTTTATTGTCAGCAGCTATATATTTAGAAAAATCCTTATTTATATCTTTCTTATTAGAATTTATAAGTAATATATGTGCCTTATTTTTATTAAATTTAAGGCCCAAGAGTTTATGAAAATGTCCAATTAAATTTAATAGAGTTTTTTAGAGAGGTTATCTTCCTTTAAGGTAAACAAAATATCATCTGCAAACAACTGAACCATTTCCAGACTATTTCCAATTTTTATACTTTTAATATTCGTATCCATTCGAATAAATTTGCAAAAGGCTTGATTACTAAGGCAAATAATAATGGAGATAAGGGACATCCCTGTTTTATACCTTTAGTAATTTCTGAAGATTTAAAAAAGCATGATCCAATCTTTACATATGCTAAGGATTTTTCATAAAGTGATTTAAAAAAATAGTGTGAATTTTTGAGAAAATCCATATTCTTCTTAAACTGACCATAGATAATCCAAGTACACACAGTCAAATGCACTATTTATGTCTAAGCTGACTATATTCATGATTTTTGTATGATTAATATAATCAATTAAATATATCATTATTTTAATGTTATCATATGTATTTCCGTCTTTTATAAAGCCAGTTTGATCTTCGTCTATTAATAATAGAAGTAGTTGTTTGATCCTAGCCGCATGTATTGCCATAAACATTTAATAATCCACATTTAGTACAGATATAGGTCTGTAAGATGAACATTCCTTTGCATTTTTATCTGGTTTCAAAATAGGTGATATTACTGTATATTTCCAAGAAGGAGGACTATTCATGTCATTTAATTCACTTATTAAATTCGTCTTTCCCTTCTGAATGTCTAGTTTTAATGCATCAGTTCTTGCTTGGAATTCCAGTAAATCTTTGGCCCATTGCCTTTTCTTGTTTTTAAACCAAATGAATGCTTTACCATATAAATATGACTTCAAAGAGTCCCAAATATATATATCTGACATGTCTAAAAATGTTTGTATCTCTTTAACAAAAAAAATACCTTAAAATCCTTTGTTTGTTATGTATGAAGGAATTTTAGTTACAATTATTTTTTGTTTTGTACTGAAATCTACAACAAAAATAATTGCATTATGATCTGACAATGGGTATGTGACTATTTTGACTTTATCCAACATTGTAGTTAGATCTCTTGATATGTACACTCTTTCTGTTCTTGAATGTGTGTCATGTCAATGAGAGTAGTGTGTAAAGAATAATGTATTAGGATGAGCATATTTATTAATGTCTACGATATTAAAAGTTTCAGTAAAATCAGATAGCACATTAGAAGTTGCTGTTTTTTTGTGTGTTTCTAGCGACAGTATTCCCATCGTTCATTATACAATTACAGTCTCCTGCTATGATTATTTCCCCTTTAAAATGGTGTACAATGTCTTCTAAATGCTGCTTGGTTACTTTGACAACTAATCCAGGTATCCAATAAATGTTTACTAGAGTATATATCTTTCCATTTATGGATATCATTACTAAACAGAACACAGATGTTTTGTTATAATATGTATTTAACATTTTTGGCATTAAGATTTTCTCCAAAAGACTGCTACTCCTCTTTTCTTGTGTTTATAGTGCAAACTTACTACATTATTTGGGTTAATTTTATTTATGTCTTCTTGTATAAGGTTTGTTTCTTGCAAAAAAATAATCTGTACATTAAACATCTTCAAATATTTTAAGAGACTTCCCCTTTTACAATTATTATTCAGGCCATTTACATTAATAGAGATACAGTTCATTGTTAAATTATTACCACTCAAACTGCTAGTCATATGTATATATTTTAACTAATAAGCACATAGATTTAACTAAAGAGAATGACTTATTTTCATTTGATGTAGCAAAGTAGCTACAAGTCATGAACACCCAATAAAAAGGAATTGAACAATAAAACCTTAAATATTGAGACAAAAAAACAAACTAACCCTTCTATGGGGAACCAAACCCCAGCTTTGATTAGGCTAGCCATTCAAGCATACCCTCTAACACCCCCTCCAAGAATTATTTCTCAACCCAATTATCTATACATTTTCTTAAACAGAAAGAAGCTTGCATTTTCTTATATTCTATACATATAATACATTTTTCATAAAATTTGATTTTAAATCCAAGAAAAAATATTTAACATAACCATACTACTTACTATATTACGCATATTAATTTGATATTAAAATAATTCCAGTTACAATGACTTTTTGTGTTTGCTTATAATATGCAACAGTTGTCCATTAGTCAAACTCCTTTTGATAAGAATGGATTAATATTTGTCATTCAAATTAATCTAACTAATCAACAAAACAGTTCAGATTTACAAAAATGCATAACAGGGTTCAATCACCTTAGTTAAACCCAATGAAGCTGCTATTATATTGTGTAGTAGCATAGTCTGCTTCACATTAAGCTCTTTATTTTATATGATCTAATTACAGTAATTTCCTGTTTTCATTAAAATCAAATATACTGTGTCTCTTTTATAATTTCACTTATTTGTTACTAAATCTCTCATTGTTTTTACTCTTATTCAAATTGTACAGTTTTGCATGTTATTAGGTAAATATCCCTTTAAGAAGCTGAGAAATTCAAACAGATCATTGTTGACCTTTAACCAGAGGGCTTACATCATGCCTGAGCCTTTTACTTTCATTTTCAAGCATTTGCATGGTCACAAAGGGATTTTCAGCTTCTAAATATGCTAATAATGGAAAAAAAAACATCTTGGGGAAAAAGAAAACAAGCTTTTCAACCTCAAAGAGAAGCTGAGAAATAAGTAAGTAAGCAATTTGAGTACTTCTAAACATGCACCATGCTTGAGGTGTGCTTGAGAGCTTTTCTTCCTTCTAAATGACTGTTTATAAAGCCCAAACATGTCTCTGTAGTTAAAATCAAGTTTACATTTACCTGAGACAAGTTTTATTTTTAATTATAATAAGCCTTGTTCATTCCATATAAAAAAGAAAGAAAAACATTTATTTTCCTGTTTAAGCATGTACCAATCATTAAATTTTATTTATTTTTATTTATTTATTTAAATTTGTTGACCGGGAGTGTCCAACTGGACGTAGGTCCATTTTCAGCGGAGGCCCGGGGAGAAAAGTTCCACAGTTAAAATAAATAGACAGTATTTACATTGGATTACATAGTGATTAACAATTTACATAGCAATTACTTACAACATATTTACAGATGAAGAACATAGTACATCAGTAGACAACTAGAATCTTTATCTGTGAAGTGCATACCAGACATTAACAAATATTACAAGAAGAAGAAGTTCGTGCTGTATAATAAGTACTGGCTTATGAGCATCTGAGCTTGCTATAATCAAGGTAGTTAGTGGAGTGGAAAGAAAGGTAGTGGTTGGATGAGGTGGATGATATTAGAGTGGGAGTTGCAAGGGCATAGCCAGCATGTTTTTAGTTGCGCTTTTAGTAAAGTTTTGAAGTGGGTGCATGATGGTATGGAGGTAATTGTGGGTGGGAGTGAGTTCCATAATTTGGCTATGTCACAAGAGAATAGTGCTTCACCAGCAGAGTTATTGGCTTTAGTGATCTGCAAGTGATTTTTGCTGCTGGATCTTAGTGGTCTGGTGGTGCGATAGGGTTGGAGTAGATTCTGGAGGGATGTGACATTTAGTGGATGGTTTACTAGTTTGTGGGCGAGTGAGAGTTGATACCACTGAAGGAGGTGAGGGAGTTCAAGCCAGCCCAGTTCAGCAAGTGAGAGGCAGTGGTGACTATGGTAGGATGCCCCTGTGGCGAATTTGGTGATTTTGTTGTAGCAGGTTTCTAGCTTGTTTAGATCACATTGCCTTAGGTTGGTATATATTGGAGAGGCATAAAGTAGGGTGGAGATAAGGTGGGAATTTGCTATTGAAATCTTTGCTGCTTTGGTGAGAAATTGCTTATTTCTGTATAACACTCGTAGTTTTTTGTGGACTTTTTTTATAGTCATGGATATGTGAATGTCAAATTTTAGTTTATTGTCTATTTCCACTCCTAGCAATTTGGTGTGCTCAGTTGGGTATATAGTGGTGTTGTCTTTTGCCGTGATGTTAAAGTGAGAGTTGTTTTGAGTATGTTTGGTGGGTTGGAAGATGAGTAGTTTAGTTTTGTTTGGGTTGAGCATTAATCGGGCATTGGATAACCATGTTTCAACAGAGAAAAAGGCTTCCTGTGTGACTTTTTGCAGTTTTGGTAGGGACTGGGCTGAGCAGATGATGGTCGAGTCATCTGCGTATTGTATGAGTGTGCCATGTTTGGTGGCAGAGGCTAGATTATTGGTGTAAACAGAGAAGAGTAGGGGTCCAAGGATGGATCCTTGGGGAACCCCTATGGAGACAGGTAGTTGGGGAGATATGTCATTCTGCCATACAACGGATTGTTGGCGGTCAGACAGGTAACTCTGAAACCAGTTGGTGACTGATTGTGAGAAGGATAGGTTATTGAAGACAGAGATAAGTTGTTTGTGTGGGACCATGTCAAATGCTTTAGATAGGTCTAGGAAAGTAGCAGAGGAGAGATAGCCATTGTTTTTATGCTGAAGGATAGTGTTAGTAAAGGAGAGTAAGGCAGTGGTGGTGTTATGGTTTGGTCAGAAACCATGCTGAGTACTGGAAAGGAGGTTGTTAGTAAGGAGGTAGTCTGAGACCTGAGAGTGTATGCATTTCTCTAGTATTTTGGAGAGTGGAGAGAGAATGGCCATGGGGCGGTAATTGGTTAGTTCTGTGGAGGGTCCGCCTTTGTGGAGGGGAATTATATGTGATACTTTCCACAGTGTGGGAACATAACTTTCTGACAGAGATTGGTTAATCAAGATGGATACTGGGTAAGCCAGAGCATCAGCTGTGATTTGTAGGTATTCACTTGGGAGGCTGTCTGCTGCTAATTTGGTGGGTTTAAGTTTAGTTAAGAGTTTTTTTATGTTGGAGGTAGGTACAGGAGATAAAGAGAAGGCAGTGGGGAGATTACTAGTTGAAGGTGTGGGTTGTAGGGGAGGGGGGTTGCGTTGTTTAGCTAGTGATAGTATGGTTTGGGTGAAGTGTGTGTTGAATGAGGTAGCAATAAATAAGTTAAACCATGAAACATTCATAGACAAACATTTTAAAAACAGACTCATATCTTCTGTTTTTAAAGCTTAGAACTTATTTAGAAATCTATATTTAAGCTGTATGTTCAAATAAACATTTTAAATGTTCATTTAAGTGCCTTTTTAAGCTGTAAATAACTCTGTATGTCTACACTACACAGAAAAGCATGCAGTATGATGTGTTACTTAAAAGTTTTCATTTTCTTTAAGCTTCCTTTTTAGAAAGTAACTTGTCTGAGACTATGACACTAAAACACTCTAACAAAAAGTATAAGCAGATAAAGCATTGTTTTGTTTCATGTATTATGCTATTGTTTTTTACTATATTTTGAGAGATATTAGTTTTATGCAGATTTGTTAAGCATTACCAAGCTGTTATGTTAGTAACCTAGAAAGTTTATAAACAAGAATAAAATGTTTTTACCTTTTTTCCTTTTGGGATAGTAGTTTTTTAGTTAAAAGGCATTATTTTTCTTGTACATTTAGTGAACTTCTTAAATTTGCCATATGAATAAAGTGTGGTTCCCTTTAGATAATTTGTGTGTTGTATAAAATGAAAATGTGTAAAATAATTATTTAAAAGTTACTTGTCATTTAGTCTCTTCTTCTTTTTGTCTGCTTTTTTTCCCATTCATTCTTCTCTGTTTGGTGTTTTAGGGTAAAATTAGTCCAATCCATTTCTTCTATTTGATTTAAAGTTTTGTTAGATGTTAAAAAAGACACAGCTGCATCCATGCTGTCAAAAGTCTTTGCTTCATCTGAGAAAAAGATTTTAAGTCTCACAGGAAACAGTAAATGAACCATAAATTGTCCCTCCTTCAGTTCTTTTATTAAAGGTAAACATTCCTTTCTTTTAGAGTTACCTCCGATGAGTAATCATTGCAAATCCTTATTATATTATCTTGATATCTGATAGGAGACCACACAGTTTTTAGCACGAGTCCTGAGAAGATATAAATCATACTATTATTGATCTTGGACTTGTATTTGCTTTGCTGGAAGATGAAGGAACTGTCAGTGACCTATTGGCTCTTGAAATTCCATAAGAAAAAGACTCAGGTAAATTTAATACATATGGAAACCAGGATTTGAAGAAATTTACCATATTGCCTCCTTCAGTCTTTTCTGTTAGTCCATAAATATGCAAGTTGTTTTTCCTTAACTTATTTTCTAGGTCATCTAATTTGTTTATTAGAAAAGTATTTTGTTTTAATAGAGACTCAAGTTGATGTTCTTGTTCCATGAGTCTGCCTTCCATGTCATTTAATGTTTCTTCTGTATCAGCAATCTGAATCTTATGTTGCATTATTAATTCTTGTAACTGCTCCATTTTATTTTGTGCATTTTTCTTTAAAAGAGTCAAGTTTTTGTCCATGTTGTCAAACTTTAAATATAAATCTTGCATGGTAGATAATAAAGTTTGCAGTTCCTTCTTCATTGTCTGGTCCTGTGAAGTGCTCTTTTGATAACTCATTCTGTGAAGAAACATGAGCCCTTTCTGCTTGAATTTTGACAGAAAAATGTAGAATTTTAACAAAATAATCCAATGTAGACTTCCAGAGACTATAGTTGAAGTTATTGGATAATTTTAAGAAGTTTACGAGTCTCAGTTTTTAAAATTTTCTGTCAAAAATATAACTTAGATAAGAGAGCTGGGAAAAAGTCCTGTCAGCCTATCAGCATCCTGGCCAAGCCCCCCATGTATCATTTTTTGACATCATTGTATCTAGAATTCCATGCTTCAGTGAATTGATCACAACTATACTCATAATGTCTTTTAGTTTTGTGGCGTCAGGATACCTGGACTAATTAACTCAGCATGGATAAAATATACATGTTTTGCACTGAAATAAATCTGTTATAATTTTATTCCAATTTTCCTGAAACTGAATATGGGATAATCACTTCTCTTGGTTATTATGATGTTAAGCTTAACATAGGCCATAATTTCAAACCTCTTATTCAATATCCGCAGACATTCCTAGATAAAATAAGATATCACAAACTTCTTTTAGTATATATATATATATATATATATATATATATATATATATATATATATAAACATCTGTTCTCTTTACTACTTTTTGCAATTGGAGCTACTTTGGCTTCTGCTCTTATGTCCTCATTTCTTCATCTGTCCCACAGTGTGCATCCTACCACCCATCTGAGGCACTTTATTTCCATCACCTGTAGCTTCTTTATCTGCTATGCTTTTACTGCCCAGGTTTCTGTACCCTACAGTAGTACTGGTCAGACCACTGTTTTGTGTACATCTTACTTTTCAGTTTCTTTGGAATTTTTCTGCCATATACAATGCCTGACACTCTATGCCAGTTGACTGTGGCTCCTCTGATTCCAGCGTTGACAACTTCATTCAGACTTCTCCTCAACCCCCTCTCCCAGATACTTGAAGCTGTTAATCTGTTCCACTGTCTTCCCTTCTATATCAATTATCAGCTTCTTCTGATTTCCCTAATTTTCTTATCTGTACTGAGTTTCATCCCATGTGCCTTCAGTTTTGCATTCTATTCCATTTTCCTATTCTTTGGTAAAGTTTTTGCTCAGAGTCTGCCTGTAATACCACATCATCTGCATTCAGCAACTTTGTTGATCTGACCCCAATGACCTGTTTGCTAATGTAGTCCATCACCAGTATGAATAGCAGTGGACTCATAGCTGAATGCTGGTGGACACCCACTCCCACTAGGAACCCCTCTGTGAGACCGAACACCATTTGCACTTGAGTCATTGGGTCCTTGTACATAGCCTGCACTAATTCTGCCAGTGTTTCTGGGACTTCAAACCACCATAGTACTGCCCAAATCAGTTTTCTTGGGACCTTGTCATATGCTTTCTCCAAGTCTAGGAATGCCCAGTTGGACTCTTTCCTCATCTCTAGCTTCTTCTCAACCATCTGTCTCACTGAAAATATCAGGTCAGTTGTGATGCATCCTGATCTGAATCCGAACTGCTTATCTTTCATCTTACTTTCTACTACTCTGCATATCTGTTTATCCATCACCCTCTCCAGAACTTTCATGCAATGTGACACAAGTTTGATGCTTCTGTACTGCCCACATTTGTGGATGTCTCCTTTGTTCTTGTACACTGGCACAAGTATGCTTGTTCTCCAACCATCTGGAATACACCTTTCTCTGCACACTGCTATGAGTACCCTCAGGAGCCATTTTCTCCCCTATCTCACCCAGCATCTTTATCATATCTGCTGTGGCCTCAGCTAAGCCTGCTGTTTTCCGACTTCATTTTTTTAGTTGCATTGTTACGTCTTTTAGGGTGGGTTCCTCTTCTTCTCTCATTGTAGGCTGCATCTGGGTCAGTGCAGATTCTGTGGGGTCGGAGAAAACAGCGCCATCACATATTTGTTTGATGAAAGATTAGTTTGTTTTTCTTTAATTGAGAATCTCAGAAGATTAAACAGATAATGAGGTAGAAATGAGTAGGAGAATGAGGAATCAATGCCAATCAAAAAGCCATTTTGCAATTTATAGGCTCATAGTTCCTTACATATATCCTAGGCTAATGACCACCAGGGCCTTTATAAGCCTAGCTATGCAACACAACCCAATTGTATTCCTTGGTAACACATCCATCTTAATTGTGGGGCAGGTTTTGTTAGGATGGGTATGTTAGTTAAAGGGAATAGGGCTAAAAAGATATGTGGGGGGATATTAGTTAGGAAATGTCTACTATCAGCCTCTAGATATATGAGACATGGAGGCCAGCCTGGGGATGGATTTATGATTACTAAGAACACTGCAAGGAGAGCTAGTTTCCAAAAGACAAAATAAAAGAACTGAAGTACTTAAAACCATTTAATAGTCCATTGAAAACAAACACAAAAGAAACAAATGATAAGCGCTTTTGTTCTGTTAAAATTTAATTTACAATGAATTTCTTAAGTCTTTTAAGGTCTTTTTATTTAGGGCTTGGCACTTTAAATGTTAATAGATAGTACGATTTTAAGACCATGTGACATATTTGTTAGTATTTTAATGGAAAGTTATTGAATGTTATCTATCTGAAGAAGTCTTGTCATTTTAACAGGATGAAAGTGCTCATCATTTGTTTTATGTTTGTTTTCAAAGATTATTAAATGGTTTTAAGTTCTTCAGTTCTTTTATTTTGCCTTTTGGAAGCTAGCTCTCCTTGCCATGGTTTTGGATCTCAGTTTGTCAGTAGTTCATTTTGGTTTTCAATATATGATTAACCACTAATGTTAGCTAGGGAATGGTTTACTGTCGGCCTCTAACTATAAGAGACATAAGGATCATCCCAGGAATGAATTTGCAATTTCGCATCCAATGGTCAAGGTTGCATTTGAATAGAGTTAGGGATGGACTCTTGTTCACATGGGTGGGGAGTCTATTCCAAAGCATGTGGATCCTTTGAATTACATATCTGTATCTCCAGCATGTTCTATTTATGTTGCAAGCAAAGCTCAGATCCCTGGATCTTGTGTATTTGGTGCTGCTCATTTTGCAGATATGCAAAAGCTGTATCAGGACTGGATCTAAGGATGCTTTATATGCCAAGTACAGATCACATCTCAAAAATCTGTAGGAGACTGACTATAGAAACAGGGCTCTAAGGTGATCTGTATAGGGCAATGTGTTAATACCCTGGATTATCTTGGTGAGAAATCTCTGTGGGCACGCCAACTGTTGCATATGCCTAATCAGGTACACGCCAAAGGGGGCATTGTACTCAATGATGGATATGATAAGGGACAAATAGAAAGGTACTATGACTTCTTTTGACTTGCATGCCATGCCCTTACTTATAAGTTGGGCAGCACAGAATGATTTTCTTACTACCTTGGTTATGTGTTGCTCAAAATCCAGATTATTGTCTACATGCATTCCCAGATCTCTGATTACCAGGTCAACTCTTAGGGGTGTCTTATCACTGGAGTAATTTGCCTAGGTCAATGTTTTCCCAAAAGGCACTATCATGCACTTCTTTGCATTGGGTTTTAATCCATGGCTTTGGCAAGATGTTAATGTCATGGGGAGAATTTATAATAGCTACCAATTTGCAGTGATCTCTGAACTTGGTGAGCTAGTGACCCTTAACCTTAGTTTGACCTCACATAAGTAGATGCTAAACAGGAGTTGGCCCAGCATGGTATCCTGTGGTAGGTCACTGGTGAACTGCCTCTTGGTGGAGGTGGTTTCACCAATTCTGAATTCTTGGGTTTTATCTGTGAGCCAGCTGGCAATCCACCAAGCTATGTAGGGATTTATGCCTAGTTCAGTGAGTTTGTCCACAATACCTGAGTATTGTGTAAATGCCTTAGTCAGGTCTAGGTAGGCAGTATGCACCATTTTTCCCTTCTTCCATTGCCTTGATTACCTTTTCAAAGAAATTTACCAGGTTAAGTAGGCATGCCTTCTTTTGACAAAACCAAACTGGGATGGGTCCAGTGTCTGTAGGTTGTTGATCATTTCCATGATAATTTATTCCATGTCTGTGCATTTTAGACTAATCATTCTAATGGGCGTGTAGTTTCTGGAGGTCATAGGTGCATAGTTTCATAGGCCCTAGGGCTGATAGCCTAGTACCAACCTATGAACCTATGGACCTCTTCAAGAGGAACCTTGACGATTGGATGGGAGAAAGGAAATTCACCCCAGGGATCACGTCAGTCGCCCTGCTAGACAGGGGTCCAGGAAAGTAAATAATGTGGGAAGAAATAGCCAGGGAATTGTTATGGCTAGGCTTGTATAGGCCCTAGGGCTGATAGCCTAGTACCAACCTATGAACAACCTATGAACCTATGAATCATAAGAGATTACTATGCTAATGACTCAAAATCCCTTACAAATCTAGAAATTATTACCTGGATTATCCAGATTTTCAATATCTAAGGGCTAGAGGATGGCTTAAGTTTGTCCTTAGTATTTACAGACTACCCCTGTCCTTAAGGGACATAGGCACCACACCAGAAATGAATTTATGATTCCCGATCCATTGACCCAACTTGGGTTTGAAGATGTCAAGGAAGGGCTCTGCTTCACATGAATAGGTAGCATGTTCCAAAGAATGGGTACTCTCTGAGACACATATCTGTCCTGACAGCATGTTTTGTTAATGTCACAGGCTAGGTTTAGATCTTTGCATCTGGTAATGATTGCAATGTTTGTTTTGTGAATGTTTAACAGGTCCATCAGGACTGGATTTGAAAATTGCCTTATAGGTTAGACATGGATCACCCCTTAATATTCAGCTGGAGACAAGAGTAAAGGGATCTGGATGCCATGCCCTCACTTATAAGCTGTGCCACATAAAAGGGCTTCCTCACCACTGTGGACACATGGTGGTCAAAGTTCAGGTTACTATCAGTGTACTTAGATCTCTCACCACTGGGTCTACTTTTAGGGATGTGTTATTAAAGCTGTAATTAGAAGGGATATTCAACTTCTCAAAGTGTATAATTATGTATTTTTTGTATTTAGTTTTAGGCTATAACTCTGGTACCAATTATTTGTTTGAGTCAGATCTTTCTGAAGGATATCTATGCTGTTGGGGGATTCAGTAATTGCCTCCAACTTGGAGTTATCAGCAAACATGGTTAGCCAAAGGCCATCCAAATTAGCCTTGACTTCAGGGTTGGTTGATGGTCCACCCTTGTGAAGCAGGATAACCATTGCTGTCCTCCATTAGCTTGATATGTAGCCTGTTTTGAGGCTGTAGCTGAAAACTGACTCAAGTGGCCCTGACAGGTCATGTTTCTGGCTATATAGGTGACAACGTGGGATATTATCGGACCCAATGAGACTGTGTTTTAACCTTAAATAACAACACTATGATCTGCTTCCTGCTGATAGTTGACCTTACTTCTGGTAGGTACAGCAGCCTTTATGCAACCATTCACATGTTTGTACAGTGCTTCTGTGAATAAGTCTGCATTGGCTGTTGTGAGTTGGGTGGGGCATGGAATTTGACAAACTGTTGCTTAATAAGATGTAATTTGCTTTAGAATTGTTTCTAACTGAAACTGGTTTTGCTAGGTATTCCAAGCTGACTTTTATTTCGAATGAGACGGCATTTTCATCTGACCTCACCAATGAGGGTGTAACAATGAGGGAGCTGTAGCACTGTCCCATATTGGTGAGAACAAGGTCCAGTATGTTTGAACCTGTGCAATAATAGGTGAATAGCACCACCCTGGAACACAAAACTATTAATAAAACACCAGGATAAACTGTGACACAGGCTAAAAAACAAATAAAATCCAATTACTGTATAAAAAAATAATAATCACAATGTCCTTCACCAACTCTGTTGTTTATTAAGATATATTGCACATAAAATTATCTAGTCAAAGCTTTGAATTTTATGACAGGCCCTTTGACTAGATAATTTTATGTGCAATATATCTTTTTAACTTAACATGTCCCTGTCTTTTTAAGAAGTGAAATGAATGTATGTTTAATTAAGTAATTAAGTACACTATATATTTATTGACTTCATGTTTGTATTTTATTCTGATGAAGTCATGGAATTATCCAAGATGAAAGCGCTTAATAAACAACAGAGTTGGTGAAGGACATTGTGATTATTATTTTTATCCAGTAATTGGATATTATTTGTTTTTTGGCCTGTGTCACAGTTTATCCTGGTGTTTTATTAATATGTTTGAACCTGTGATTGAAGTGTGCAAGTGATCAAGGGCATTTGTGTTAATAAAGTCCAGGAAATGTTGTGCCTGCCAGTTGCTGGCAGTGTATGTTTCCCAATGTATAGAGGGGAAGTTCAAGTCTCCAATGAATAGAGTGTTTGGTTGGATGAACAGCACCTAGTAGGTCTAGATAAGTTTTTTTGGATTCTTGAGACATAGATACTGATCTATAGCTTGCTAAGATATGGTAAGGGACTCTATCTAAGGTGATTTGCACATGGATGAGCTCCAGGATATCATCTGTTTAACCATCCTTGAGGATTTACTTTCTGCTAAAGCAGATCGAGACACCTCCACCTTTAGTCCCTGTCTGTGACTGACAATCTAAATGTGTGGAAGGCACTGTAACCTTGCAATGCAAAAATACTTTCTGTGGTTTTAAACCATTCATAACTGGCAAGCACAAGACTTATTATCAGAATAATGTAGATACATCATGTCAGTAGTTGTATCCATTCATAGCCATCCACACATTTTCTGAACCATTAGCCCCACTGAAGATCATGGTAGCAACAAACTGAGCAGGATAGTGCAGACTTCACTATCATGCCATCAGTCTCCAGCTCATTCTAGAATTCTCATGCATTCAGGGCCATGTTTATAAGGTTTTCAAACCACCTCAAGAGATTAAGCTCAACCAAGAGTATAGGTGGCTTTACTTTGAGATTGTTTGTGGATTGTTAGGGTCTTGACTCTATTATTCAGAAACAGCCTCTGAGCAAGAGCATGATTTCTACTGCTCATATTTGTGTTCTCTTTTCCACTGTGTATGACCATAAGTGAGGAGCCTGACATAGACTGGCCATTAATTGAGAATGTCATCCTTGGATTCATTACTGACTTCATTACCCTATTACAGTATAATCTATAGTACTGCCATATCTGCACCCATCTGACAGTGAATTTCCTGATCCCTTTTACCTTTACTCATAAACAGTATTGCAAGATACTTAAACTGTTCTGCCTGATGTAGCTGTCCCCCTAACTTACTAAGGGGAAGACATTCTTTTCCATAAGACCATAGCTCTTATTTAGAGGTGTTGATTTTCATCCCATGTGCTTCATGCTCAGCAGTGAACCACTGCACTGGACAGCTGAGGTCATAATTATTTCAAGCTAAGACAAACACATCATCTGCAAACAACAAAAATGCAACCCTTACATGCCTAAACTAGATACTCTCCTAACTTGATGGTACTTTGATCGAGTCCTGCACTCATCTTGAACATCTGGCTCAACACTAATAATGTAAACATAATTATCAGTCATCAAAGGTAAGGAATCAATGGCCTCTAGAAAGGCCCTGTTGGCTCCATTCTCTTATAGCTTCTCCAATAAGACATTTAGACTGAATCAGACACACGCTTCCTCCAACGCAGACTTACTTTCATGACTTCTTCAATATCAGTAAAAGGAAAAAGATCTGATCCATTGATCCATTTCTTGGTGAGAATTTGCACAGTTCTTCTTGAAAAGCGTGACAATTCAACAAAGTCTCCTGTCTGACACCATGGGATATGCATTCTCAGGAAAACTGAGGAGTATGATTCCTATCATTAGAATCCACACACATTCCTGAGCATGTTAACCATAATAGCTTAACAATATCCAGTACCTTCGGTATTATAATTCTGTTGAGGTAGTCAAAACGACAAAGAAAAAATGCACAGCAAAGAGAAAGGGCAACAGTCCAACATTCTTACTGCAAGTACTTAGCTATGGCAAAACACATGATATGCTTCCCAATTACTTGTAATAGTCCTTCTTAAAGATATCTTTTAGAACACCTTTTACAGTAAAACTATATACTGTACTATTACCAAATAAGCTATGTAGTTTTTACTATGCATAGAATATGGTAAAGACTACTGTCAATGTTACACTAACATATCAAGATAGTAATTACACATAAAGCAATCACATTCAGTGAGGGTCATCAACATTTAAACATGTGTAGTCGATGTATCTTTGTGGTCTTCTTGGGAGGGGGTCTTCCAAACCTAGAAAGATATCTTCTTGCTGCAGTTTGGTTTCTTCACTGTATCTGGTAGCTTAGACACTGTCATTCTAGTTTTGGAACTGTTTAACTGTTCTTAAGAATTCTTATCATTTTTCCATAGACTTTGACTTTCATTCTTGTTACAAATCCAGATGTTTTTTCTAACAGCAGAATCGTTGGCAACTTCTGGACACTTTGTTCTTTGATAGGGCTCACACAATTTCTTCGTTCATTTCTTTGACTCTGCAGATTACATTTGGCCCTGACATTCCTGTACAGGAATTTGTATATGACACCCTTGCACCTGAGTAAGAGCCTTGTTCAAGGTGCATTTCCAACTACAAGAGCTTCTCTCTCATCTTTTTACATATTTCTCCATACTTTCCCTCTTCCTCTTCCTCCTTTCTCTAAATCTAACAAAGACTTGACTTTTCTGTCATAACTGTACTTCTATTTACTCCAGTTATTTTTAAACAACTGTATCACATTATTCTCTGGTACTGGCAATGAAGTAACTGTAGGAAGTGTCCTCCTCAATTTTCCTACTCATTAACAATTATTTTATCAATGGCTCTACTCTCTGTAATAGTTTATTCCTAAACTCCATCACAGATAACTAACTCTTTTTGACATGTTTGCATTTCATCAGGTTTGTCACAATTTGGATCATTTCCTTAGCTGAACATTGTTCTAAGGATACCCGACTAGCAGTGCAGTAACTAAACTCCTATTCATTTTTAAAACATTTAAATATCTTGCTGATAATCAGAGGACCCTTATTAGATATCAGTATTTCTCTTATTCCATATAATAAGAATCTGCTTTTTAGAATACTAATCACACATATTTCTTAATTTAAATCACACGGAATGCTAATCGGATCTCCTATCTTTACTACTTCTGGAAATTTAAAAATAATAATCTTCACATATCAAATAATGCTCATCTTTGAAATAAATAATGTCCTATCTTATTACACAACAGTTGCACTATTACAAGAAATGCATGGGATTTTGATAGTGGTACATTTTGCAATTCTCACTGCTCTGCACAACTTGTTCTATTTCTCCTAGCATTCTTGGAAAATAAAATGAACCACGTGCTATTTCTGCACATTTCAAAATTCCCAAATGTAATTTTTAGGTTATCTGCAACATACATTCTCTTACCTGACTAGGCATTATTATTTTATCTGATATGTACACTTTCACCTTTTATACAGCTAACCTCATCTTTATATCCTTCTGCAGTACTGTTTTGACAATCCTCCCACTGTAGCTTCTCAAGTAAATTGCAACCTCTTGTGCTATCTCTCTCTCTCTTATGCTTGTGACATATGTAATTGCAGAATAAACTATTGCACTACTAAATCATACTTCTGCCAGTTGAACAACATTAATTACAATCTTGGAAGTGCATTGTGTAACAGCGTTCTATTTTGCAAAGGCCTATGATAGTGTAATATATATATATATATATATATCTATATATATATATATATATATATATATATATATATATATATATATATATATATATGTATGTGTATATATATATATATCTATATATATATATATGTATATATATATATATATATATATATATATATATATATATATATAAATAGGTCTACTTCAGATGACTGAAGTTTTAAAACTTCAAATTTCATATGGCTAAGAGCATGTTATCGAAGTTTCAAAACTCTGAAGACCTGAAAGAAAAAGAAAAACAAAACAAAAAAATTTAACTGGATGTTATTGCTGGGGGGGGGGGGGTAAGCCACCCTGCACCCCCCATACCCCATGCTATTTAAATATACCATCTCCGAGATTCTACTGCAGCAAGTTAAAGGGAAAATTTCCCATTCTGCACTGTATGGAGATCTCCATTCAGAACATTTGAGGTTTTAAAACATTGATCATATGGTCTTGGCCATATGAAATTCGAAGTTTTAATACTTCGATCATCTGAAGAGAGCCCATCATACCTCTCAGCTCTACAGATTTTTGCAGAATGTCCCGATTTTTGCCACATATTTTTGGTCTGTTCCTCATAAAATTTGTGATTTTCTGACAAATCACTGGGATGATCTGAGGACTGAAATCACTAAATAATGATATGCATTTTTGTTTCAGACTTCGTATTCTCCAGAAAAATACATGCTAAGACAAATTCTGTTATTTTTTAGCAATGTTCTAGATGTATAAGAGCAATATTTAAAATCTGTCTCTATTTTTGGGCCTTTGTCCCCCCATTCTGTGAGGATTTGTCCAGATTTTTTATGCTAAGAGGTTGAGAGGTATGGAATCCAAATATATATATATATATATATATATATATATATATATATATATATATATGTGTGTGTGTGTGTCTATGTTAAAACATCAAAAGTACAGTTCATCGAACTGCACTTTCACTAACCCACTTTAGCGAAAGTGCATAACATCGAACATGCACTTTCGCTAAAGTAAACAAAAAAAAAGTAAAAAATACACCCAAAAAAATGTAAACACTACTATGCAGGGGGGCAAGCCCCCCTGCACATCCGCCCTACTTTAATATTCTAACTCCGAAATCGCACTACCGTGGAGAAAAGGGAATATTCCCTTGTCCCCACTGTACCGCGATCTCCACAAAAGATTTGTTAGTTGTATATCAACAAAATATGTTGATGTACAACTAACAAAACATGCAAACTGCATGTTTTTCATTTTTTACTTTGTTTTAGCGAAAGCGCATATTCAGTGTTATGCACTTTTGCTAAAATCAGTTTGTCAAAGTGCAGTTCGATTAACTATACTTTTGACGTTCTGAAAAGGACCCATATATATATATTATATATATATATATATATATATATATATATAATATATATATATATATATATATATATATAATATATATATATATATATATATATATATATAATATATATATATATATATATATATATATATACTCACAACAAGAGGTTCTCCTGTTCAATTCTCGGCTGGAGCACCTTCTGTGTGGAGTCTGCATGCCCTCCCCGTGGCTGAATGGCATTTGAAAGACATGCGTGAATAGGCGTGCCTTTCCTGAAGGTTGGGCATTGAGCTGGCACCTCAGCACCATGAAAATCTAATGCCAATCATTAGCAGACCGGAGTTCGCTGTGGCGACCTAACCGGGAAAAGCCGAAGGAACACACACACACACACACACACACACACACATATATATATATATATATATATATATATATATATATATATATATATATGTGTGTGTGTGTGTGTGTGTGTGTGTCTTTAAATAAAATTAAGTTTGCAATTTTGGACACCCTTTCTGTAGGCATAGGGACAAGACAATTTTGGGAAACATGTCGCAATATAAGAGCTGTTTTTGTGACTATATGAAAATACAGACCTAATAGGTTATATACACTTGGCATGAAGGAAAGTATATGAGCATCAGGTGGAAAGATGAATATATTCTCAAAATATTTAAGTAATTGATGTTGATGACATCAAAGCAATTTAAAATCAAGTTATTGTGATAGAATTATGCAATTTTATAGGTGGGAAAGCAGACATATATTGTAATGCTGAATGAAGAGACCTCACTAAAGATGTGTCCAATATGACTTTGTGTAGAGCACTTCTCTTTCAAAAGTCATGTACCTATGTAACAGATTTGTTAGTTGAACTGAATGTCAAATGTTCCCTACAGAGTGGATTTATTTCAATAAAAAAATGCATTTAAACTGAAAAAGAAACTCAAGTTCAATATAATAAAACTTAACATGAAGAACACAATAATGATTTTTAGTCTTCTGAGATTTCCATGGAGAAGAAAATTAATCTTTTTTAAATTGCCTGCATGAGACAGAGAAAGCATATACATTAATTCTAGTACTTTGATTCATAAAAGTTTCCATAGTTGACATATGAGACAATCAAGATACTCAAAAATAAAGACAGTTACATTCAGAAATATGACATGGATCCTTTGACTTTGTTTGTTTGTTTATAATTTGTTAACTGCGTTAGTCCCACTAGGCCAATGACCTCTTTTCAGGGGAGACCTGAGGTGGTATTCATACTGACTATGAGAAATTTAGCCAGGACATTGTGGTGAACTTCCCCTACCCTTCGTTGTTGTGAGTGGAACCCATTTTGCAATAGCACTTCCTATTTCCATTCTAGGTGTAAAGGTGGCCTGGAGAAACATGGAGACAGATGGAGAGAGAAGGAGATAATAAAGTAGTGAGAGAAATGGAGGGGAAAGCCAATATTGAAAATGGAGAATGTATTTAGAATTCTGAGGAGATGTTTCAAAGAAATCTGTTTAATGGAGATGAGTCGGCAATTGATGGATGAATAAGTAAAACCCTCCAGTTGGGAGAGTTGAGAGTTGATTTACTTAAAGAAATGGTGATGCAGAGTGAGCCAGAAAATGAAGGAGATATTTCCTGGAGGATATTATTGAGAAAATACAAAAGGAGGATGCAGAGACAATAGTGGTGAGATGGAAAAGAAAGCATATGCAAGAAAGGGGAGTTGCAACAAATGAAAAAGGCAGAAAAAGAAAAACAGAAGTAGTGGTATTGATTTAAATTGAACAAGACAAAGAAATGGACAGGTATGAAGTAAGGGGCAATTGAATAGCTTATTCGGATGAAAAATCACATGAGGTAAGAGCATTTATTTTTATTAACAAAGAAAAATTTTATGACATTATATCTGAGTCTGTTTTTTTCAATGGAAAATTTTCTTTGGTAATCTGAAAAAAAATGAAAGACTGCAACCCATGGAATCTTTATGTGATAAAATCATTTAACAGTGAAAAAAAAAAGAAAATTAATGTACAATTTCAAACATAGGTGGAAAGAGAGACCAGGAAAGGACATTGGAAAACTTTATGTAAAGAAGTACCAGGCACTGCAAAAGTTCACAATAAGATGCGATTATATTGTGTTAAAAACAGAAAGAAAAAAATATACATATACCAAGCATAATGAATGTGGAGGGGAATAGAGAGGCCATAAAATACTAGGGGCAACCCAAAACATGTGTTTTTGTTTGTTTGTTTGTTTGTTTGTTTTGGAAAAGAGGGGCATTTAATAAGTAACCACAATAAAAGAAAATGTTATATTTGTGGGGAAATGGGAGAGGATGCATAAAAATATGAAATTAAATGTTATAAATGTAACAATGTAACCAGTCTAATGTGCAATTCTCAAATTCTCACAAATCTTAACTCAGCACTCCTGACCAAACTTGAATCTACCTACAACAAGGTTGCTAGATTTGATGGCCAACAATCCTACAAATCCCGTCAATGTCTCTCTCTAAAACACCTAAACTGGCTTGACTTACCCCACCAGCTTCTTCTCTCTCAGCTCCAGATCATCCATTCTATCCTATACCAGCCTTCCTGCTGCCCAGCACTATCCCCTCTCATCTCCTATTATTCTCCCTCCACACCTCTCCAAAGCTCTAACCAAGACCTACTACAAATCTACAAAACTAAGTCTAAAGTTGGATGCAACATGTATAACTATCACCCCACTATTGCTTGAAATAGGCTCCCACTAGAAATCAGGACCCTTACACATCCTAAACAATTTAAGACAGCCAACAAACAACACTTTAAAAGTCACTAGTTCTGCCACTGTACTCTCCCTCCTTAAACATCCCCTACTTCTCATACCTTAATCTACTTTCTGCCCTTAACTCACTCTTCTCACTAGCTCTCTCTAATCTTCCTTGACTACTCTTTCTACTGTCTTCTAAAATCTATTAAGCAAATTGCCTCAGAGAAACATTCTATTGTAAATGTCTTGCCTTCATGCAATTACATTATGATAAAACTGGGTTTTTGTAACCACTTACAACAAAAACTATATTCATCTTAATGACATATTTATTTTCTTACATCTTGAAATAGTTTGGCTATACTCCTGATTATTGACACTGTATAACATTGTATTGCTACTTAATGCCTTGTAATAACCCTGTAACATTGCTGTTTAATGCTAATGTATAATAAAAATTGTTTAATATGTTGGATCTTATCTCCCTAGGCCTCTACTAAAAAAGAGCTCTTCAGCTCACTTGGACAATCCCGGTCAACAAATGTAAAATAAATAAAAATAATAAATAAACAAAACTGGACATTTATGGATGGATTGCAAAAATAAAAATGAGAGTAAAGAAAACGAGAGAAGAAAATGATCAAAGGAAAGACATTTTAGAAGTAGAAATAGAAGAAAAATAGATGAGAAAAATAATAAAGAATACATAGAAGGCTCTGAAATAAGCAATGAAGAAGACATAAATTTGGAGATGTGAACAAAAAAGAAATATAGAAGGGTAAAAGACAGATAAAGAAAATTTAAAGGGACAAATACAAAAGAAAAAAGAAAGGAAATGGATGAAAAATAATATGTACAGCTAATGGTTGGAGGTTGGAGTAATGGTTAACATGTTTAACTCACTGACACAAGATACAGTGTATGATTCTCCCACTGGGGGGAAATTAGCTAGGCCCAGAGATACCCATTAAGGCAACTAGCCTAGTAAATAACTTTGGAAACTGTGAATCTAAAGAAAATGAAAAATGAAAATTTTAAAGTGCTTTCAGTAAATATGAATAGTATAAAGAATATAGTAAGGAGAATACGGATTTTGGAGTGGTGTAATATATGTGATTTAGATGTAATTATATTAGGAGACACACAACTTTTATACAATGAAAAAAGATTAGAAACAGAGAAAATGGGGAGGAAATTTAATTTGGCATTTGAAAATAGCTATATTCAGTAGAAATACAGCAAAGAAATTCGATGCAACTTTAACAAAAATTGGAAGATTAACCATTGTGGATTTAAAATGGAAAAACAAGTGTACAGAATTATAAAATGATATGCCTATACTAATTGTAAAGAAAGGGAAAACTTATATAATCAGATTTTAGACTGTATAGTGATAAATAGAAATATTATAATAACAGGAAACTTTGTTTTTTTAAGAGGTAATAGTAAAAAGATAAGAACTGATAAAAGAAAAATGTTGCAAGTTATAAGATGTAGCAAGTTAAAATTTTGGGTAAAAAATCATGGACTTGCAAAAAGGGTATGTATAAAACTGAAATAGATTATTTGGCTTATTCAGAAGGCTTAGTTATAGGAGAAAAGGAGGTAGTTGGAACAGGATTTTCTGACATCTTGTAATATGGCTAGAGATAAAGGAAAACAAGGAATATATAACAATAGGCAAATGAATAAAAAGGACAAATGTGAAAGCATAGAATGAAGAAAGAAAGAGATTAGTTATAAAGTTATGTAAAGATCATATCTCTGTGAGAACATTTTATAAAAATCAGTCTAGATGGTAGATGATATTTAAGGAAAAATATATTTTTATTTTAACGTGCAAATATGATGTGAGAAAAGTAGATAAAGAAAAACATAAAAGAACATATAACAATGCATTGGAAGATTTAGAACATACTCATAGAAAATAATTTAATAAAGAAAATGAATTACATGAAAGAAATGAAAAAAATACAAGAATTTTTATAGTAGCAAATCTATTTTTTCCAAGGAAAGTATGAAGTTACCTTAAACAGATTAGTAAAGGAAGATGGCAGTGTAATGATACAAATAAAAATATAAAATGAGAAATTTAATGAACTCAGGAAAATATTAGGAACAGTGTAGTACGCTATGTACAAGAAATGTTTAAAGAAAAAAGAAGGTAGTGAAAAAACATGGAAAGTAAAAAAAAATAGAATAAGGAGTTGGAAAAGGATATTTCTTTATATGAGCTAAATTATGTTTGGCTGCAGGACCACATGGAATAGTGTATGAAATGTATAAAAAATTAAGGGATTGGCAAAAAAAATAAAGATTTTGAAAGAATGGTTAAATGAAGGCTTTATGTTTAAAAAATTATGTAGTGGAATACTTAAATTCATATGGAAGAAGGAAAATAGAAGATAATTAAAAATGGAGAATATAGTATCGAGTAATAATGATTATAACATTTTTATGAAAATAATACAAAAGGGATTTGAAACAGAAATAGAAAATATTATGAAGATAGTATATATATATATATATATATATATATATATATATATATATATATATATATATAGCATAAAGGGGAAGGTATGTCAAGAGTTATTATTGATAGAGAAATTATGGATGATGTTATGAATAGAAAAGAAGTAAAAATCATGATAAGAGCCCTCAATAAGGCATTTGATAAAATTGGACATGAAATTTTATAGATAACAATGAAAGAATATAATACAAGTGAGAACGTTAGGAAATTATATATGTCAAAACAGTGTAAGAAACTGGAAGATTTTCAGTCCATATATTTCTATTTAATCACTGTATATTAATCAGATCAGACAATAGTAGTAGAAGCGTCAAGTCAAAAAGTAATAATAGAAAATATATAATTCTACAGCATTACTAAGTATTTGAAAGTAATCCAAGCAAGGCAAGCAGTCTGTTTCCAGTCGAAAATCCTTTATTAAGTACACAGACAAGCGATCCAAGTAAAACAAAAATAGAGTAATAATTTCCTCACAAGCTTTCTAAATATATATATACTTTTTATCAAGCATGGGAGTGGTTTATTGTGCTGTAAAACAAAGTGTTATTGGTACAATTAAATTCATCCTTCCCCATCAGTGTGACATTCGAGCTGGTCCTGCCCTACCTAGTAGCTGTCATAATAATATATAGCCCTAATGTACTTTAACGGTACATCTTATTTAACCAAATTATTAAGTATATTACAACAGGTTATGAAAATAGAAACTGATTTTTACATGTTACATGCAAAATATATATGTATATATTTATATATAATTGTTGATCGCAAAATGAATTAAGGTTGATATATTTCCAGCCATGTAGTATATTGCCTTGCATAAAATCACAGACTTAATAATCTACTTAATAATTTTGTTAAATAATTTGGTTAAATAAGATGTACCATTAAAGTACATTAGGGCTATATATTATTATGACAGCTACTAGGTAGGGCAGGACCAGCTCGAATGTCACACTGATGGGGGAAGGGATGTGAATTTAACATGTGTACCAATAGCACTTTGTTTTAGAGCACAATAAACGACTCCCATGCCTGATAAAAAGTATATATATATATATATATATATATATATATATATATATATATATATATAAAGCTTGTGTGGAAATTATTACTCTATTTTTGTTTTACTTGGATCACTTGTCTGTGTACTTAATAAAGGATTTTTGACTGGAAACAGACTGCCTGCCTTGCTTGGATTACTTTTGAATACTTAGTAATGCTGTAGAATTATATATTTTCTATTATTACGCTTTGAGACGAGTTACTTCTACTACTATTGTCTGATCTGATTAATATACAGTGATTAACTAGAAATATATGGACTGAAAATCTTCCACAAAGAGAAGTTTCTTACACTGTTTTGTTTTAGACCCACTATACTTTAGTGGGTTGTTTTGAGACTTCGGGGATACCACGGAGATTACTTGTTTTTTGAAATTATATATGTCAGCATATAGTAGTAATAAAGTAAAAATGCTTGTAAATGGCAAGTTATGCCAAGAGGTGCATATAAAGAGTGGTGTAAGACAGGGATTACCAATGAGTTGTATACTCTTTCCATTAGCTATGAATGTAATAGTATGGGAAATAAATTACAGAATGAAGGAGGCAGGGTATATAACAACTGAAGCATTAAGAATGCCAGTTCTGCTAACATATAATTGCAAGAAACAAAATTTGATTAAAAGAAGTAATAATTTGCACAAATGATTGTTTAGAGGTGATAGCGATTGCTTTAAATAAAGACAAAAATAAAGTCTTAAGTGATATAGTAAAGACAGGGGTTTATATTTCACAATGTATGAAATTTCTGTGTTAGATATCAACAAGCACAACTACAAGTGGTAAAATATACTGACATGTATAGCGTTAAAGAATGACCAAAATAAATTTCTAATTAAAATCCTAATTTGTTTGTAGCAAATAATTAAAAAATAAGCATTTTCATCTGATATAGTTGACTTCTTCAGATAAAGCCATTGGTCATATGACTACCTTATACACAAACTTATCACATGAACATTTTGAATTTGGAGCCAAAAATTTTGAAGAAACTTAGAGACATACAATGACAATGTTATCCAAGTTGCAACATTATAACTGAATGAATACAAGTCAATTTGTCCCATAATGTAACCCTAAAATAAACATATGATTAATGTGTTTTTCATGTTTATTTTCATGTGATTAGTTCATATAAAAGGCGGTCATGTGACTAATTGCATTATCTGAAGAAGTCTTCACTATATCAGATGAAAGCATTTATTTTTTAATTATTTGCTACTAATAAATTAGGATTTTAACTGGATATTTTATTTCAGGCATTCTTTAACATTATACGCTTCGGGATATTTTACCGTTTCTAGCTGTGCTTGTTGATTGTTTGTGCAGTTTTTGGATTCACAGTTTGTTTTTTTCTGTGTTAGGTATATCATTTGGGAATAAAGATGTAAGTAGAATTCAATGAAAAAAAATACAAGAAATGAAACAAACCTATCTTTTCTAGAGAACATATAAATTCTAGAAAAAGTCTGATTTGATAAATTCAGTACTGATGGGAAAATGGCATACATCATGTATTTATGTTGCCATCGGTATTTGAAAAGGAATTATTGCAGATAATTTTTTTCATTTACATGTAGTTCAAGATTAAACCCAGTAAAAAGTGGAGTTTTGTATGTAAATAAAGAGAAAGGAGGTTTAGGGTTAATTAACCCAATGGCATATGCTGCTTCATTACATTTATACAAAGTATTAAAGTGGATAAATGAAAAAGATGAAAGATTAGTAGTAAAAATGTATACATTTAAATATGATAAATTTTGGGGCATGGTAAAAAAGAATAAAAGAGAAAAGGGTACATAAATGAAAAAATAAAATGTTGCCTAGAAAAATGTTTTTGTGGAAAATAAAAAGTGATCATATAGAAAAAGAAAGAAAAGTATGGTATAAGAATGTAATGATAGAACATTACTATGTAAAACCATGGGAAAATCTAACAGATGAAAAAAATAAAGCTATAAAATAAGAAGCAAATGGTATAATTAGAAAGTAGAATGTTGAGATATTTTGTGGAGCCTGATAATAAATTGCCATTAAAAGGAAATAGGCCATATATAAAAATGTGAAAGTCAAAACCAAAATTTCAGCAACAGCAACCATGTGAGCTCCAATGCAGTTTAGTAAAATCTTTTGTGCTGTCACAAATAAACGCTTTTAAAATATAAAAGATAACAAAACAATTTTATTAGTGCACTCAGTCGGTAAGCGCTTTCACATAAATGCTTCATCAGACCATCAAATGGACCGAGTACAAGGATAATTTAAAAACACAACAACCAATCACATAAAGGTAAACGTCATTTCCTATGACAATTTAACCATTAAAAGTCATATTAAAACTTATCATATATTTCTAACACGCAAATCTGTATATAAAATCTTATTTCAACTATCATATCATCAACCAAACAGTATATATTTGATGAGAATGAAACAACATTATAATTTCATCATTCGGCCGACAACAAAATAACAAATAAAATTGCTGACTTCTCAGTTACATATTAAAAAACGTGTTCACTATTCAACCAAGAGATCTCCAATCTCAAATCAAAAAACCTAATAATTCAAAACATATATTAAGCTAAGCATACTATATATAAAGAATATATATATATCAACAAATTACATAAATAAAATAATATAATAATTTAATATAATTGGCATGTCATCATTTAAGTAGCCTATAGTTAATAATAGCAGAACTACACCATATTCAGAATGATTGGATGGCACATAAATAAAGATCAAATTACTGACTTCTCTGTTCAACATTAAAAAATGTGTATATATACGAACGGCAACTAGCTATGATAAAAAAGCACTATAAATATCAAACATCAGCCAAAAATAACAAAATACCAACTATATATTTAAACAATATAACCAGTGTAGCTTATGCATCATGTAGCTAAAACAGATATATGGAAAAATATAGGTTTTTGATGCTGGAAATGTTGAATGATGTTAAATTTTATGATATTATAGATTATGAAACAATTGAGTTTAAAAAACGTAATATTAAGTCAATGTTAGACGACTTGGTTAAATCCGGCATAATTACTAAAGATTTGTTTAAATATCTATATATAGAAAACCCTGTTATACCTATGATACATGGGTTACCTAAAATTCATAAGGACGACACCAACCCACCCATGAGACCTATTGTCTCTGGGAGGGGGTGGTGCACGGAATCCTTTCAGTTTATGTCGAGAAGCATCTGCGACCTCTTATTAATGAAAATTCTAATATTTTGAAAGATTCTCAACAATTCTTGAAAGATTTATTTATATTTAGTTCCAACACTCAAAAAGAGTATAAAGAGTTAGTACTTGTAACATTAGATGTGCAGTCATTATTTACTGTCATTCCCAATGCTGAAGGCGTAAATTTTATTAAGTGTTATCTTGATAGGCATAGTACATATGATGAGAGTTTAAAAGATTTACTGTGCCTATTTTTGGAAACAATTCTTGAGAATAATATTTTTGCTTTTGACAACATAGTCTTCCTACAGCGTGATGGCGTGGCTATGGGCACACCCTGTGCTAATAGCTATGCCAACATGTTTCTTGCTCTGTGGGAGGAGGATGTACTTTTTACAATGGAATTATATAGGAGAAATGTGATTTTTTATAAACGTTTTGTTGATGACGTCTTTTTTGTGTGGAATGACAGTATCAATATGTTGGATGTGTTTGTTGAGCAAATGAATCAAGCTACTGGCTATCTTAAGTTTACCATGACTGCTTCTACAAGGAAAATTAATTTTCTTGACGTATGTGTTGAAAGGTTAAGCGATGGATCATTTGACACTGGTGTGCATAGGAAGGATTGTTATAGAAATACCTTGCTTCATAGAAGTAGTATGCACCCCAACTGTGTGTTTAAGAATGTAGTTAAAGGTCAAGGAATGCATGTATCTAGGTTGAACAATACAGAAAAAGGCTTCAATAAAGAGTTAACTGATTTACGGGAAAGGCTCAATCAACGTGGATATAGTTCACACAACCTCACTGAGGGGCTGTGTGAGATTGAGTCCTTGAGAAGTAATAGAGCAAAACCCTATTTTCTAGCCAGGTAAAGATAGAAAAATATGTTAAAGCCAATGTAAATACAGAAATTAGAGTACCCATGTTTTATACTAATGATAAGAATAATATATATGATATTTTTAAAAGACATTGGGGTGTTCTATTAACAGATCTGCAGATTGCTAAAATTATAGGAGATAAACCTAAGTTTAGATATAAAAATAGAAAAAATATTAGAAGAATGCTATGTTATCAACATGTTGAACATTCAGTTTTAGATATGATAGGGACTTTCCTGTGTGGAAAATGTAATTATTGCTCCTATATTAATGGCTCAGGAAGTTTTCTGCATCC
Source organism: Protopterus annectens (assembly GCF_019279795.1). NCBI lineage: Eukaryota > Metazoa > Chordata > Ceratodontiformes > Protopteridae > Protopterus > Protopterus annectens. The sequence continues at coordinate 1,968,612,873 of NC_056735.1, forward strand.
TGATACTGGTAGGGAATTTATGTTTAGATGTTCAGCTTGTTGTGATAGCCAGCATGTGGTTTATTTAGCTACCTGTGTTGAATGCCGCTTTTTCTATGTTGGGAAAATGGATAGGCTTCTTAGGAATAGGATTAGGGAATACATATGCAATATCAGAACAGGTGCTATTACTAATGCTTTAGCTAAACATGTGATGTATACAGGTCCTCAGCATCATTTTGAGTTTATGGTTATTGAAGTTACCACACCCAGTATACATGGTGGTAATATTAGTAATATTATAGAAGAAAAAGAAGCAAAGTGGATTATTCACCTTCGGGCTGACGTAGGGAAAGGGTTAAATGAAAGGGTATCTATCAAACCATTTCTTCGAACTAAGAGTTTTAAGGTTAGGTAGTTTTATGGTTTGGGTGTTGTATATTGCTTTTGGCTCAATACATACTCTACTCTGTGGTTTTTATTCTATAGATAGGATAGATCTATATAAGCGTTGTGTTTAAATAGTTATATATAATATTATTTATTTTTTATTTCATCTTAATATATATTTTTTAATAGTATAGTTTGTCTGTGGTTATGCGATGAGAATGGTTATTATGTATAGTGCCCCTATTATATATCTTGTTGGAAGGTGCAGACTCCCTCTATAGAAGTATGCAGCACTAGTTTTTACATAGAAGTATATTGAATATGTACTTTAGATATAGAATGTGAAAACATTTTTTATTACTATTTTCTATAGCTGTGTTTTGTAGGAGACCATATATATTTTTTAGCTACATGATGCATAAGCTACACTGGTTATATTGTTTAAATATGTAGTTGGTATTTTGTTATTTTTGGCTGATTTTTGACATTTATAGTGCTTTTTTATCATAGCTAGCTGCCGTTCATATATATATATATATATATATATATATATATATATATATATATACACACACATTTTTTAATGTTGAACAGAGAAGTCAGTAATTTGATCTTTATTTATATGCCATCCGATCATTCTGAATATGGTGTAGTTCTGCTATTATTAACTATAGGCTACTTAAATGATGACATGACAATTATATTATATTATTATATTATTTTATTCATGTAATTTGTTGATATATATATTCTTTATATATAGTATGCTTAGCTTAATATATGTTTTGAATTATTAGGTTTTTTGATTTGAGATCGGAGATCTCTTGGTTGAATAGTGAACAAGTTTTGTAATATGTAACCGAGAAGTCAGCAATTGTATTTGTTATTTTGTTGTTGGCCGAATGATGATATTATGGTGTTGTTTCATTCTCATCAAATATATACTGTTTGGTTGATGATATGATAGTTGAAATAAGATTTTATATACAGATTTGCATGTTAGAAATATATGATAAGTTTTAATATGACTTTTAATGGTTAAATTGTCATAGGAAATGACGTTTACCTTTATGTGATTGGTTGTTGTGTTTTTAAATTATCCTTGTACTCGGTCCATTTGATGGTCCGATGAAGCATTTATGTCAAAGCGCTTACCGACTGAGTGCCCTAATAAAATCGTTTTGTTAGCTTTTATATTTTAAAAGTGTTTATTTGTGACAGCACGAAAGATTTTATTAAATTGCATTGGAGCTCGCATGGTTACTGTTGCTGAAATTTTGGTTTTGACTTTCACGTTTGCAGTTTTCTACAGCGCAGCATTTGCCTACAGAAGTGTAGCTGTATTCTTTTTCTTCATACATAAAAATGATAGAATATGTTTACATTGGCAAGAAGAAACTACTGAACATGTATTTTTGAAATGTAAAAGTGTAAAAAATGTTATGGGGAAACTATGTAAAAAGAGATTTTTTTGAAGATATAAAAGAAGTAGATAAAATAAACATGGATATGATTAGATACAGATATTATAAGAATAGAAGTGAAGAATATGTTAAAAGAATATATAAAAAGTTATTTTATGTTATATGGGTTATTTGGAATGACAGAATAAATTAATTATTTTTAATGCTAAATGGATTTTAGCAGTGATATTAAGTAAAAGCTGATGGTTATGGAAAAATGAGTGGGTATTTAATAGGGATGAACATTTAGTACAGTTGTAAGGAAAATATGAATATGTGTAAATATATTTGTATGCTATATATTTGTAAATATGTAAATACATTGTAAATAAGAGTTATTTTTTGTATATGTATATATATATATATATATATATATATATATATATATATATATATATATAAAGAACCCCTACTCTTTCAGCTAAGTGCTGTCAAATCTTTTTAATTTACCTGAGCTTCCATCAACTCAAACCAATGTGACTTCTGTTTAACATCTCACCTTAAGGAAGACACTCTCAGTAGTGCACAACCCTACTTATCTTGCACTGCAGTGTCAGTTAAAAAAAAAAACTCCAGCTACCTCTTGTGGAAATAGAACCCAGAGCCTTCTGCATCAAAATAAGTATGCTATCTGTTGAGCTACTGAAACTCCATACGTAATCAGTTCTTAGGCTATTTATTGTGTGGATTCTATGTAAAGGTATATGAAAAACTGCATAGTAAAATTAACGGTTAAACTTTCATAGGCTTGCCCCCCCAAAAATGGCATCTTTAATTATCTGTTGAGTAGCTGAGCAAACAAATCCTGTAAATGATAAAGATAGAATCTGTTATTGATGTCTGTTGCCAAAAAAAAAAATGTGCTTTTTGAATCAATAAATCTTGCTTATAATATTTTGCATCATGTAATTTACACAAGTAAGAGATCATAGTATAATCCAACAGTATATAATCTAATTAAGGAAACCCTTTGACATTACTATTTATTTATATTTACTTTTTTAAGTCTGCCCATTTAAAATTGCATTAAATCAGGATGCACTGTATAATAACTTAACCAAAAGATGAAAGTGGAAAAGGTATAGTTCTATAAAGTACTCCGTGCCCATTGGAAACTGAAAATAATGTATTGTTACTGTCAAGTGCAGACAAATCTCTAGATGATGATGTGAGTATGATATCCATAACTCCTACTGTGGTAATCCAATTTGTAAAGGTGGCATATATTGTTACTGTCAAGTGCAGACAAATCTCTAGATGATGATGTGAGTATGATATCCATAACTCCTACTGTGGTAGTCAAATTTGTAAAGGTGCCATATATTGTTACTGTCAAGTGCAGACAAATCTCTAGATAATGTGAGTATATCCATAACTCCTACTGTGGTAATCAAATTTGTAAAGGTGGCATATATTGTTACTGTCAAGTGCAGACAAATCTCTAGATGATGATGTGAGTATGATATCCATAACTCCTACTGTGGTAATCAAATTTGTAAAGGTGGCATATATTGTTACTGTCAAGTGCAGACAAATCTCTAGATGATGATGTGAGTATGATATCCATAATTTATACTGTGGTAATCAAAATTGTAAAAGTGGAAATACTGGGTATGTTGTATGTTTGCATGAATCTAAACTTTAGTGACAAACAAATGTCAGGGGACAGAAATGAATGCATTCTAGAGGTCTATGGAGATGGTGCCTTTTAGTTTACCAGGATTTACATTCATGTACATGGAGATAGTGAAAGTAAATTTGTAGCTCAATTATTGTAACCAGACATGGAACCCTGCTTGTTATCATAGAATCATAGGAAAATGAAGGCAATTGAATCTTGCTCTGTCATTTTGTCTACTTAGCCCATTTCTCTGCCTTTATTTAGTCATTACTTATGGTAACATTATCATATAGCTAGATATATAACCCATTAAATAAATGCTTGAAACCATGGATCTGGACTTTTGAATTGTGTCTGTAGACAGCTTGGTAAAAATGGGCATCCTTAGACAATTTAGAAATTGTTTCCTGTTTTCTGACAACCACCAAATTCTCAAACAATCTCATATACTATGTGAGAGATGCATGTATATATACTGTCTCTGGAGGCAATGTTCTCACGTATAGCCACTGCAAATACAAAACAGGTTTCAGAAATACACAGCACTATATAATACGTGCCACACAAGCACACACACACACACACACACACACACACACACACACACACACACACACACACACACACACAAGCACACTCTAAAGGACAAACACAAAGACTCACATATACTGAGGCTCTTGAAAGTAATCTACCCAAACCCAAACCTCAAAGGCCTCCAGGATGCTGCAATTACAATAAATATTATCAACATCTTACAAAATATACTACCAAGACAACACCCACCATGACACATTCAGCCTCAACTCACAGTGTCTGAACTTCTAACCCCAAAAGACAGACTACCACATGATCTAACAATCTGGTCATAAGTGACTCCATTGTAAGGCACACTTATGTCCCACTCACCAGCCTGAGTAACAAAGGTTACAATTAGTTGCCTATCAAAAGCCACAATCTGCAGACCACAAATGCACTCAGGTTGTTAAACCAGCATTATCAGTATGACTCAGTCATACTTCATGTGAGAGTAAATGACCTGATATGTACCTCCCCAGACTATATGAAGAAAGACATGATACAGCTCTCAGACTATGTGTCCCAGGCTGATATGAGCCTAGCACTGACCACCATTCTGTCTTCCCAAAGGATGATGCCATAATGCGAGCAAAAGAAACTTAACTTTCATAATTGGCTTAGTGTTTGGTGTCATTCAAAGGGGGTACAATATTTGTCAACCTGGGAGCATATGGTTGACATACCCTGCTGTTTTGTCATTTTGGCTTAAACTTTGTCCACCCCCATAGTACCTTTTTTTTAGGCATTGCCAACCTGATAAATCAGCTGTACTTCTAAAGCTGATTCTGCTGAATGTTAGGAGTCTAAAGAAAACAATCCACTCCCTGCAAGTGGTTCTCACTCTGGAGAATGTAGATGTTTCTATAGTTACTGAGACATGGTTTAAAGCTACAAAGATAACCAAAGCTGTGCTGGGTATAATACATTTCACACATTTAGACCAGCTACTGCACAGAATGGGACAAATGGTGGCGCTATCCCAATTTACTTAAAAAAAACAAACACACCTCAAGGCTGATCAAGCAGTATGACACAACTAAGCTTCTTTTTCAAATACAACTCACCACAAGAGAAAGTACCATACCACATCCTTGCAAGCTATAGGTCCTCCTCTATGACCCAGGAAACCCATACCATTTACTGAAATGAATGCAAATCACTCTCCATTCATCCAAATTCCATACTCATGTGTGACTTCAGCTACCACACTGTAAACTATCACAGACGACCTTTAACTTGCAGGCCCAAGATTCCTAGACTTTGACAACACACATGCGCTGGACAAGCTATTCAATGCACCCACTAGAGGTTCCTACATCCCTGACCTAATTTCACCAACACTGGGGAACTTTGCACAACCCCCAACTGTCGGTCCCTAAAGCTGTCTCCATGGAATTAAAAATAAAACCTGAGTCACCAGGTAACCTTAGAAATTTTAGGAATTATTCCAAGGGCAAGCTTCCTACTTTTAAGTGACACTCTGTCAAAATATCACGCCCCACCAAACCCAGGGAATTCCACTGTCATTCACAGAAAACCTTCACAGTCATATATACAGCTGGATAGAGGCAGTGGTACCCACTTGGAAGAAGCAAAGGGCAAACTCAAAACAGCAAGCTACCCTGCTGGAATCCTAACACCAGTAAGTTGTATAACACAAGTAAGACAATCATGGCCTAAAATAGGGAATGCGATGCCAGGAAGGTAAGAACTGCCTCATCAAACTAAATTAATACTAATCACGTCAACCAAAGGCACATTTGAGATAAAAGTACCCTCCCAGGTTAAGGACAACAATAAGGGATTCTTCAGCTATATCCAAAATCTAAAATGCAATACACAACGATGTGCCAACCTAATCATAAATGGAGCCACCTATACAGAGCCAGAGGATATTGTAAAACTACTGGCCAATAAATTCAGCTCAAATTTTACCTCACTTTCTCCTCCAGACACCTCTCAAGAAATCCATCCAACCATAACCCCCACATATTACTAGGTATTAAACCCCAAAGCACTCTCCAAGGCCAAGAACACAGCTACAATGGGATCTGAAAATATCTCAGGATACCGCCTTAATAACAAGAAACATAATTTTTGGTCACCTAGAAGTGCTATTCATTTGTAGCCCCCCCAAACAGTTTTTTACCAAATGAATGGAGGACTGTAACTGTTATCTCTCTCTGCACAAGAGTGAGACATCCAAGATCCCAGGAAACTATCAGCCCATAAGCCTGACTAGTCTCATATGTAAGGTCATAGAAAGAATAATCATGGATTTGATAAATAAAGACATGAGAAACCTTCAAACATTGGAACCTACCCAGCTTGGCTTTATCAAGAACAGATTTTGCCTACTCATCCTAGTGTATTTCAAGAAGCTCAAATAAAACTGTGTGCACTGCCTATCTTGACCTGTCTGAAGCATTTAATGCAATATTTTACCTGGGTATTGTAGACAAGGTTACAAAATTAGGCATAGACCTTTACATTATGCACCAAATAGCCAGCTGACTCACAGATAGGACACAACACACCAGGATGAAGAAGTTCATAGGTTCACAGGTTCATAGGATGATATTAGGCTATTGGTCTGGAGGCCCTTATAAGCCTAGCAAAGAATTACACCCATGTTCGCTCAAAGTCACCACCTGATTTGCCTGTCCAGCAGGGACACAGGTGGAATCCCAGGGGTGTATTTTCTGTTTCCCATTCAGTCGTTCAGATTCCTCTTAAAGAGGGCTAGAGAGGTACTCTGCTTGACATGGAGAGGGAATCTATTCCACAGATGGAGGAGTTTTTGGGACACAGATCTATCCCAACAACAAGTTCTATTAATG